>NW_010098935.1:0-67319 GCF_000699245.1 Pterocles gutturalis
CCTCCCGGGGCCGCCGGGCCGCGGGCGTCTGCCCGCGTTGTCCCCGGATTTACGGTTCCTGGCTCCTTTTCTCCTGTCATACTTTTTGTTTCGCTCACTCTGATTTCTCCAGCCTCGTTCCCTAGAACTTTAATTCATTCAGCGATGCGAACGTAACAGGCCCTTTGGTCTGCAATCTCGCATCCTCTGCTAAATGCATTATTTTCTCTCTCTTCCTTGCAGCTCAGTACTACTGGGAGACTTGGCTGGGCTGCTTCAAAGCTCACTTAGTTCCCTTAGTTTTGTGCTAGATGGTAGGGTGCAAACTAGTGCCATGTGTATAACACATAGCATAAAGGGAGCAAGACAGATGGCTGTCTCTCCCTGCACAGTACTGATTCTCTGCCGAACTTATGTAACTCTGCTTCATTTTTTTCCTTCTGAAGTTTACACACTGGTGAAAGCAAGAAGAGAAACAAAGTGGAGGCCATCAGTTTGCTTCGTAAGGCCACTATGCCTGACTTGTAGAAAATAATAACTGGTGTCCGAAGTTGGTTGCCTTCACTTGTCAATTTGATTTTGTTCGCAAGTGGGAACTGCCAGTGCTTGTTCCCTAGGCAGTGGTTTTTAATATGTGGCCAACAATTGTTAGTGGTCACTTCCAGCTGAACTTCTTTTGCTCAATGGGGAAAAAGAATCCCTTTGGACATGTTTTTTGCATCTTTGATTGTATTTTTAGTCAAAAGTGTCCATGTATGTCTGCAGTTCTTAGAGGCCTTGGAATCTTGTGGGAATAAAGGCCAGAGCTTTGCATGATGATAGCAAGAACAAGTATATTTTTTTCTCAGAGGGCATTGGAAAGTTTCTTTAGTCATGACCTTATATCTGCTAAACACTGTAATCACCTTGGGAGATACCACTTCAGGAAGCATATCCATTAATCTTTTACACTTGGTTTGATTTCCCCCTTAAAAGTGTATAGATCACACTGAAAAGGCTTCTGTCAATCTATTCATTTATTTATTTATTTATTTCACAGAACAAAAATTACTTGCAAAAGAGAAGCCGCGATGCATTTTCTTTATACCCCATACAATGGGGTGATGTATATTTCTTTTTCCATAGTACAACTTTAAAGATCAGTGGGCTGGTTTGGCAGAGGTTGTGTGTAATGACTAACGTTGTAGAAGTTATGTAAATAGGGGTGTTTGTGTATATATAAGCTATGTCAACTGAAGTGATACAAGGACATATTTTTAAAACATTTCAGTTAATATAGTAAATCTCAGAGACAGAGCTTTGAAACATTTCTGCATGATGTCAGAACCTGGAAGAGAAGTACTGCTTTATGATGTGTTCAGTAGTTCGCATACAGCTTATTCGTCAAGTAGCAGCCAAACGCAAAGGTGCATGTTTCGAGTTTGTGCCTTAGGAAGCCAATTTCTATTCTCTCTTTCAGTGCCTCTCTGTGTAATTTTTATTCACAATGTTTTCTGTTTTACTTGGGTAGAACAGCAAGAATGGGAACTTCAGGGGACTTGTTACCAAACCACAGAAACTGAATTTCCTTTTATTTTATATGGGCTATTCAGAATTTTTTAGACACATGATTCTCCCATAGTATTTATTGATGTATCATTACAGGCCATGAGGTCATATTGTGAAAACAACAAAATATGGTAAGGTTGTGTACTGGGCCGGTGGGATGTCTATATGAAATACGTGTGTATTTATTTAGATGTAGTGCTGCGCAGAAGGGAGAGATCTGATAGACGTATTTGCTGGAAAGCAGCCGATTTCTACAGTGATAAAACTGGATAATTACATGTTCCCAAAGCCTTTTCAGCACAGAAGTAGGTGTTCTTTTAAAACATTATTCTGTGGCAACAACAAATATTTGTGACATCATTGTAAGAGGTTTCCTGCCAATTTTTAGTTTACTGTCTTTCAGAAAGTCTAGAGCTCTTTGGTGCTGGTGAAACTACTACGCATACCGATCGTATATTCAAGTATTCAGTGAAGTTTTAAATAATTCTCTTTCAATTAGTACAACAGGAACCTGAAAAATGGATTTTCTCTTAAAGAAACAAGAATCAGTACATAGACATTTCTTTCTTCCTCTTGTATATTTTAAAATACTCATATCAGTTTTGTGTTTACTGTTTTGTCTCCTTAAATTAAGAAGAAAGAAAACAGTATCCCAAGTTTGAAAATCATTGTTTGGAAATTAGTTTAATCAAATATTTCTTGAGCCTCAGAAATCGGCAAGAGTAATATAAAATTAGACATACTGGTAAACTAGGTTAATCAGAGTCGTTCATTTATAGCGGAGAGTAAGTATCTATCAATTGATGTTTTTTTGAAGTCAGGCGAAACATTCCATCAAGTTAATGTGTTTAAGGGTATCATATCAGGCACAGACAGGTACTAGAAGTGATAAAAAACAGATAACCTGCAACAAAATGATTTACAGATGGATTCTTATCTTCTATAGAGGGTTACACAGATCATATTCTTTATAAAAAGAGAATGTAATTTTATAGAGCTAGGAGAATTATCTAAATAGGTCTGAATACTTAATGTTTTTTCCAAGTAACTGGTAGAATTTGTCAAAGCAAATTTTTTTAGCCTTCTTACAGGCAACATATTAAAGTAAGATACAGAAAAGTACTGGGTTTTGTATTTTAGGTGTTCTTTATGTTTATTTTACCTGTTTGATAAAGTAAACCTTGGAAAATATTTTGCTTCTTCCTGTGTGAACTTTGTAGTGCATACCTTTAAAATATGCACAAAAATGTTATGTACAAATTAAAAAAAAAAGCTGGAAATTTTGATGTTAGTGATTTATTAGATTTCATAATCTATTTCATACAGCAAGTGCTTAAGTTGCCTCTTTTCTGTCAGTGGTAAGGCAGGATGTCATTTAAATATTTTTTCTTTCTTCTTGAGCTAGACAGAAAGGTGTACAGTCAATTGTTTCTCCAGTCACTGGTAGACCGACATAAGGCAACAGGAAACACTAAAACCTCAGAGGTGCAGTATTGATTTGACTCCTAACTGCAAATCCTTCATATCATTGCTCCAAATATCTAACTTTACACCAATATTACCCATTCTTTTTATAGTGACACCATGCTTAGTAAAAAACTTCTAAGCACTGAGGTCAGGTGTTGAGATTGGATTCTAGTTTATTTTTTATGAATCAGATAAAGATTTCTGTGCATGAGACCGTATGTGAAGATGAGAGAACAAGAACATTTCCATATCAAAGGCAATATATCTGAGGCTGCATAGTAATTAAAATGCAGTGGTTTGGACTCTGTGCACTAGCACTTACGCAGAGCGTTGTTGGGACCTTGTGCAGCATGCAGGCGGTTGTCTCTTGCATACTTCTAGAAATATACTTATAATTTTGTACAAACATTTATGCCAGTCCACACTTTTCTGTGGATAATTTGTATTTCATCCAAACCATTCAAAGTAGAAGTTATTTTTTGAGCAACCCCCTCATTATGGCTTTTGTGCATCAACTATTTTTATTCTGGTTGTTTGTATTTCCTCTTACCAGAATGATGGCTTGTTTATAGTCGTATTTTTTTGTGTGTTTCTCTAAGACCCCTTCCATATACCACTGAAATTTTACTGCTTGCTGGAAATATCTTTTATTAGAAACAAAAATGCTAATATCTTTTTAGATTTGTTGAAGATGGTGTGATTTCTTACATACCATACTTTATGGCAAATTAAATGCATGTGCTGGAATATAATATTTTTAATGAAACAGTATGTATTTACTAATTCCAACTAACTGTTACACAACACAGAGATAATTAATACATTAATCCAAGGACCTGCCGATGTGGGAAAATTGACATAAAATACTGCAGGGTGCTCCCTATCTGGATACTCTTTTTCTGGAATAAGTGTGACTTTAATTCCTGAGTAGCTTGCCCTGGTGAGGAGCTGTTCCGGAAGGGCTGCTGTTGAATTGTTTACTTCATACACTGTATTGGTCAGTGTCCCAGTGCGGAGGAGGCAGTGAGTACTGCAAATTTCCTCATTACTCACAGATACTTGTTCTACGGTGGTTTTGTCTGTAAATACTCCAAAACTATTGAGGTGAAGCTTTTAGGAAGTCTTCACACTTATTAAGTATTAAGGTAATCTTGCAATCTCACTTCGTTTTGCCTAGTTTTAGATTACAACTGGTGTATGAATGCACGAGTACTTTGAGCTAGAATATCACACTTTCAGAGCTTGTTCTGCATGCTTTTTACATCTTTATTATTGTGGATGGGCTTGTTAAACTGAGTTCCTGACCATTTGTGGTTAGTAAAAACCCGTGGTATTTTTGCACAAGTGGGGGGGTTAACCTCAATGTCATGGCCTAATTCCAGCTAAGATAGGATGTAGTTGCCCATCTGCATTCTTCTTATAGTTTTAACTGGCTCAGTTAGTCTTTGCTTCCTTTCCTCAGTGTGGTGGAGTACCATGCTAAGGACACTCGCAGCATTTTACCTCAGAAGTACCAAATCCAGCTATTGAAGTAGTAGGTGGAACTAGATAATGGATCACATTTTGGGAGCTTTCTGGGTAAGAGGGGTGCCATATGCCCGACTGGCTTATTATTATTAGAATGAACATTTTGAAGGGTTTAATATATATGGTATTTGAGTGTTGAGCTATTTCAGAGGAGTATTTGGATGTAATTTGATATTTGACAGATTCTCGTCTGGCATAAGCCAGTGTAACTCCATTTGCCGTTTTATTCTAGCCACGAGTCTGTTCCTTAGGACATGATGCAGTTCTGTCTGGATTCAATGGCAAGACCTTGCTGTGACTGTGCTGGGAGTGGGGTTGCATGTGAAGGCGCTGTTTG
Source organism: Pterocles gutturalis (assembly GCF_000699245.1). Classification (NCBI taxonomy): domain Eukaryota; kingdom Metazoa; phylum Chordata; class Aves; order Pterocliformes; family Pteroclidae; genus Pterocles; species Pterocles gutturalis. The sequence goes on from NW_010098935.1 coordinate 4,859, forward strand.
CATTGGATTCACTGTAGAAAATAACTTGGTTTCAGTTAGGGTGGAATCAAGTTTGTCTACATGATGTGGCTTATGGCTTTAGGATGACATTAACAGGAATTTATCTCATGTAAACTACATAATTAGATCAACTGTCTCTCCATATCTAATCTTCTAGTGGGTCTTCTAGTATAGTATATGCAGTGTGTGGGTATTCTGACTGTTGACTTCCTGTAATGGAGAAGGCTGTGCATTTTCTTTTCTTTTTTCTTTCAGTCACACCTGATCTGCTAAGGGCAGATTATCTTCCTGCAGATCCTTTCATATTTTTATTCTGCTGAGGGATTCATGTAGGCTACTACAGTAAGAATGTACTTTATTCAGCCTTTAGTGCAAGTATATGTAGATGTGCACATGAAACATTTTTTATGTACATAGTAGACATGTTTCAACATATTTTTAGTAGTATTTTTGTTATGATAGTGCCTACCGTTGAGATTTTGTTTTCACCTTTGTTTTACATGCATACATTCGTACATTCTGCTATCTATATCTGTTCTAATTTCTTTCCCAAAATTGTCAAAGATGAATTCTAGGAAAACCCTTTCATGATTTCTGGATGCCTTCTATAGCTTCTAGTTCCCATTATACTACCTGTTCTGGTGCCTGTGGTATTTCTCTTTGAAAGTAACAATGGAGTATTTTAATTTATTTCAAAACAAGTTACATATGATCAGCTTTTCATCTAGATTTCATGAGCTAGAAGGTAGTTAACTGGTGTTGGGATGGGATGACAGCTATACAGACTCTGAGGAGTAAGTTTAGAGAGAAGTGTAGTGAGATGGAAAAACGTGAAACAGAAAAGAAAGAATTTCCACCTAATGTTCTAGAAAAAGGAGTAAAATAAAACATTCTAATTTCGACTGAGCAGTAATACAGCAGATCTTTTGTACTCTTCTTAGTGGTGTTATTTATGTATTTTGATCACTCTTAGAATGCCCCAAGTTACAAATCTGTCAGCATACCTGCCAGAGAAAAAAGGAACGTTCCTATGCTAGAAGATCTAGTTAGATTTAAAGTACTGAGTGGGCCATCACTTTGCTGCCTTAAGGTGGAAGGATGTGCTAATATTGGCCATTCTGGCATCTGGCTACTTTGGACTTGGAGAGCAGATGCTGTTAGCCTTTCTACTTCAAAGCTATATTGTTGCTGCAGGTAGATAAATCACAGGCTTCCTTTATTCTTCATTAATGACTTACACAGGTTGGGGGTATGTTAGCTTATGCATTATCATGCCTTCGGGCTCCTGCACCATATGCGTGCTGCTTCAGGTAGCCCCCACTAGGCACAACAACCCCTCTGACTTTTCACCCCTTGATACCTCTATATGTGAACTCGTATAGACACGGCGGAGTCAGTTCAGGTGTGTCTCTACGCTCACCCACAATGCCCAACCTAGACTTCAAGGGACCATGTCTATTCAAGCAATGAAGTGGGCCTTTGTTGCCTGCTTTGCAGATCTTCCCTCAGCTTTTGGTGAAAGCCCAAAAAAGTTTTCTTTCCTTGCTTGTGTACGCAGCCTTCCTTGTGATTCCTTTTTTTCCTCAGTCAGTGAAAACTCTCTGTATCATTTTAATCTTCACCATTGCCTCTAAACAATAGTGATTCAATCTGTAACATTTATTTTAAGAATGTAACAAAAACTCCAATTAGCAATGGTAGTGGAGATACACCGGTGTGTATGTTAGTGCAGATGTACTGCCATGCATTTTCTGGGGTGAATGGGTGTGCCCACTGACAGTTGATGGGAAAACACCATTGCACAACACGCTGGTGGAATGGGATCAAATTACAGACCCAGAGCTGAGATAATGCTGTGAAAGTGAAAGCCTTTGAATGGCGTGAGTGTTAAATAGTCTTTTCAGAGAAAGAGAAAATATGGATAGGAGAGAGAAGGTGGTTGAGGGACCTAAAGAGTAATTGCTGAGGATTAGCTGGAGTTTCTAATTTATGAAGTTTTCCCCTAGACAGGCTGAATTCAATTTTTCGTGATGTGAATGTATTGTATAACAGGACTAAAAGCAAAAAGAAAGACAAGGAAATTGTTTTGCTGAATGGTATATAAGGGTGATTTCTTATAGAAGTGCAAACTTTAAGGCATAAGCCGTTGCTGATTCCACTTCTGATTTTTTTTTTTTTTTTTCTCTTCAGTCAAAGTGGCACAGAAATCCCTAGGATAACAAATAAACCAGTAAGAGACAAATCCAGCTCAAAATTATTTTTGATTACTGCATTCCTCTTGTGGAAGACTTTCTATTTCAGTAATTCAGCACGGATGATTAGATAAAGAAGGTGAATGCTCGTTTCCCCTCACACTAAGTGTGGCTCCCACATGATACTTCCTGTCTCTCACATATTGTCTCTTTAGTATCGATAGCAACTAGATGCAAATCAGCATGGCACCTGCTAGTTTGTTTTCAGCTGACCGGGCTAAACAGCAGATATGGAATTTATCACCAGGAGGCTGTGACCTCATCACAGACAGGTGGCATTCCCACAAGTAGGTAATGAAGCACCCCTATTGAGTGTACCTAAAGTCCAAATCCTCAGTAGAGTTATTACATATTCAATTTAAACAGCTCTCCCAAACTTTAAAGCTGTCCCTTGATTTTATGAAAGGATAAAGATGGGAGGGAGGAGTGAATGTGTTGAACTAAGTAGTAACTGTAATGCTCTTATTGCTGTTGGACACGCGTAGAGAATATCTGTAGTCAGACAGTATTTGGTAATCGCTTGCTACATTAAAATTATTAAACCTTCTCTATATAGATGGTATAATTCTGTATTTTTAAGAAGATAACATGCAGTGGTCAAAAAAGTCCCCGTTAGTGCCTTCTGTATTCAAGACTGAACTCCATATTCCTTTTCTGTTGATCATGAAGTGGTTCACAACAAATGCTTTGGATCACAAGTTACCTGTCCTTGTGGTCTGAATTCTTGGCATGAACCTTAAACGTTTTTGTGTTTTACTGCTCCTTCTAACAACTGATTGATAGCAAATATTGTTGAAAGGCTTTACAGATTCTGAATGATCAGTATAAATTAGTAATCCCAATACACTTGCACTCCAATTTGTGGTCTGAATGTTGGACGTGAAATTAAATTGTGTTTTGTGTCTTTAAAATAGTTGTGAGTGGAAGAGTAGTAACTTTTTGATCTTGTTAGCGATTAAGGTTTGAGAGTAGCTAAAAGCTAAACAGAAATGAAATAGGTGCTTTAGAACCTGAAGTAGTTTCTGTGGATGAGAAGGGAGGGGGAATACTTGAATGAGAGGGAATGAGAGGGGAAAAAGGAAGAAAAGGGATAGGGTGAGAAGGAAAGAGACAGAAAAACTAGGATGTGTCAGGGTAGATCAGCATTAGTGGATGCAGCCCTTCACACTTAATAACTTTATTCTCCTTCTTCACTTTCCAAGAAACTGAGGATGAGCTATCAAAATCAGCATTTCTGTCACAATCAAATGGGATATTAACTGAGTTTAGAGTGGGAGTAATGACTGAACAGCTGTTGATAACTGGGATGTATAACCTCTAGAACTAGGAACATTGTTTTATGTAAAAGGGAAAAATAGTTTTCCTGTGTTCTCAGCTTTCTGGAAAGTTGTGCAGTTCTTGTACTTTTAGTGAGAATTTTTTGGACTTCTCGTGATGGTTCTTTTAGAAGAACTAAACCATGGCCTCTAGTCTTCCAGTTGTGCATGTTAGGCTGGACTGGAGCTGCTGTACCATACTTAAGTAACTGACACGCAGGCTGGCCTGCTAGTTGTGTTGTAGAGGTAACAAACAGGGAGCCAGTCCCAAAATACAAGAAATACGAAGCTTTATCATAAAAGGCACTGAGCCACTGAAACTTCTAAAGAAGGATCCATATATCCTCAGTGTCTCTCCTAAGAGTGTCCAAGGTTAGTAGGATCATCAATTTCTGTGGCTTGATTGGAATTATTGTGCATGGAAAAATATGCCGTGGTGCACATCAACTCTCAGAATGCTGTAGACCAGGGTTCCCCATAGCAATGGTCTCTCAAGTTAAAGCTGCTAGACTGTGGCAGTTGATTGTCCGATAATTTTAGGACCACTCTATTACTGGTTATGCATGTTGACTATTTCATTTCAATGCCACAATATAATATAGTTGTCCAAATGAGGCACTGCAGCCACTACACAGAACAGTCTTTCACATTTTGTTTTGAACCTTGTTTCAGACAGGAAGGTGCCTGAGGTTCTTTCTATTCCCTTTAAGTTTCTCTGTGCAAATTCTCACTTGATTAATGTGTCAGTATCTTACTATTTAAAAATTCAGTTTCTGATAAAATGCCTTTAGTTGTGCTTAAAAATATTTGGTATATCAGTTTTTTTTTTTTTTCAAATAATAGGGCCTTGAAATAATAAAAAAGGCAGAACATAAAACAAACAACCCCTTTTGCATGGAGATAAAAGACTGTTTAACATTAGCCATTACTTGTTTGATGTGAGAAATTAATTTATTTGCATTTTGCTCTTCTGCTATTTTGCTTGTCTGAAAGCATGCTCAGTGTCATACCAGTTTTTATACGTCATGCTTGGGCCTCGTGGTGAATTCCAGAGCTGTGGTAACGGCAATCATTGGGTAAGAGATTCCCATTTGTCAGAAGTCATTGAGAGCTACAGGCTGCCTGCTCCCTGGTGTTGGAGCCGTAACGAATATGATCAGGTGTGTGAAGAAGTTTGCCTCTTATCACAATTTTTGTATTAAAATAAATAGCAATGATGAATTGGATAATTGGCATTTATTCCCAATAATTGAGGCAATGATGATTCTTACAGTTGAACTCAACAGCACATGTTTATTTTCTCAGACAGAGAAGCTGATGGGCTTTGGTCCTTTTTCTAGGCCAAAGGGAATTTTTTTTTTTTTTGACACCCAGACCAAGAGAAAATGCTGCAATGGACCATAGGAATGGCTGCTGAGCCCTCATTCTTCTGCTTGTAGTTGCAGAAGAAGGGTGATTGGAACTCATAATCTCTGAATGGTTCACAACTTTAGAATGAAGTTCAGAGTTATTGACTAAGACAGGTAGAAAATTCATTTGCTTGAGCTCTTTCAGGTCCAGCTGATAACAGTCAGGGTTCATATTCTGGAAGATACCAAGTGCTCTGGTCCTAGTTCAACAGACTATGTAAGCACATACCGAGCTTTAAAGCCTGGGAATAATCGCAGTGGGAATGAGACTGTGTATGTGCTTAAAATTCAGCATGTAGTTAAATACTTTACTGGATTGGAGCCAACATGCTTAGCACTTTGGAGGACTGAATCCTTATTCACTAGTGGTGGTTTATGGTTTGTTTCTTTTTTTTTTTTTTTGGCTTATGAATTTCTTCAGTGACCTGCTCCTTTGTTTAATGGTCAGCCCGCAACATGGTCAGGATTAAAAACTTCTGGGGCTTGTTTTGTCTAGAAGGCTATGGATAATCTCTAGAGGGAATGGCTCATTTTACATAATTACTGATGCTAAATAAATATGTTCTTTATAATCAACTTATGTTCCATATGAAATTGCTAAGATTTTTGATCAAGACCAACGTTTAGCCCAGATTTTATTTCTTCGCTTGTTTAGAACTATGTTGTTTATCTGAAGAAATTAATAATGCCTGTCTACAATTAGTATATCAAGTTCTGAAGATAAGTTATATTTGTTTGTAATGGCTTTTTCTGTTTCCAAGTTCTCTCTGCTTTCTACTAGCGTTTTTTCTCATTCCAAAAGAGTGTTCTTCAGGCAATAATTAGCAGTGGGCTTTATCTGAACTGAGATCTCTAGACAGTTCTGTCAGATATTTGGTCTTCACTCAACATGTTTTGGCCACGTAAGGTAGTGGTTTGAATTGTTTTCTTCCTCCTCTCACCTGTTCTGCTACGAAGCATAATCTTGGCACTATCTCAATGGTATTAGAATTACAGAAGCCAGAGAATCTTTTTCTGTTATTGTATGATTATTCCCAATTATATTTTAAAATTTTTACCTACATATTTCACCATTATTCTCTCTAAACTAATGAACAAGCATCATAAAGGATCAACTGAATAAACTGTGTTAAAAAAAAGGAAGCTTGGGGAAAATCCTAGATGTTTCAGGCAAAGGTAACAGACACAGTTTCTCCTCAGCAGGAGCAAACCTTGGTCTTTTCAAAGCAGTGAGGAAAAAGGAATTTCATTGTCTCTGTAAGCTTTTTTGTTTTTTTTCCTTGCTTCTACTAAGATGGTATAGGGGTACAGTTAAGTGCTAGCTTAAATCTTGACTGTTTGTCTTTCTTTTTATGCTCCATCTTTAAAATAGCTGAGGTAGAGTATATATATAGCCTAGATTAAAGTGTAGACAGGCATGCTGTTGCACGTCTAGCTGGAGGGACAGAAGAAATCATGTGTTTAGCTCTTCTTTCCTGCCTCTCAGCTGAGGTGCAGTAAATGACTATGTGAATACTTCGAATGTAATGTCACTGTGTGGCAAAGGGAGTTAGCTGAAACCACAGCTCAAACCATGTACTGTCTAAGTGGAGAGACAGTAAGTTCTAGCGGGGAGAGCAGTGGCTTCTTAAACAATTCTAGTTGCATTCATAAGAGGAGGAACAATATCTGCCCCTCATGGGGCTCGGGGAGCGGTGGGCACCCATACCTAGGGCACTGACTGGGGGGCAGGAGAACTTGGCATTGTCTATTGTTGTGACGCTGCCACAGACCATGATTACAAACATGTTACTTTACTCACAGTACCCTTCTTTCCTCCTGCACAATCTACTTAGGCTACAAGGTGTAAAGAATGTCTCTAACTTAGTGTTTGTACCATGGGTATTGTATTTAAATATGTTCTGGGAACAAACGCTAAGAGTTTCAAATATAGGAGCAGATAGTTTTTAGTGCTGCTGTATGGAGATGTGCTCTGAATCCACAAGAAGAATCTAATTGCCAACTCAGTGTCAGTAAGGTCCTACATGATTAAGACACTATGAATTATTTTTTGCCAACTACCAGAGGTTCATTGAAGGAGGATGGTGAAGCATAGATACTTTTAAAAAACATTCATCACTCCATGACTTTTAAAATTAGTTGGCCCAACAATGCTTTTGAGAAATTTGAATGGTAAAAATGTTCCCAGTGTACTATCAAATACATCAAAAATTGTGTCAGTGACATTTGTGTCTCAGTCCGAGTTCAATTTTCTGTTAATGATGACTGGGTTTTTTGTATTTTTACTGTTATTCTAAAGGTTTATTCAGCTTGACAGTTGTAGGATTAAGCTTTACAAACAAAAGGATAATATATCCTATGTTTACAAGTTAGCCAGAGGCCAGGTTTTATAAACTTTAAAAATACAGCTATTGCTAGTTTATAAAATAGACTAGTCAGCTTTCCAAGAGAGAAAATAAATCCAGCAATGGAGCTGATTTCCATGGGAGCTTGGTACTCTCATGTACAATAATGTATTTTGACCTAAAGCAATTTTACACACGAATCTTAAAAATGTTTCAAAAGAGGTAAAAATATGGAGTGAGAGACATACGGGGCCTGATTCTGTGAGTATCTTATAGTTCCCGTGAGAGCCTCTCGTTCCATTGGAAGGGGCACTGAGCAACTGCCAGTCGGTACCATACAGAACAGGGGCCACATGAGATTTTAGAATCTGATCTTCCCAATGCTTTCTGTTGGGTGCAATAGTTTTCATTAAATAAAATGTGATAGTAAGTTTGTAGGCAGGCCTGTAGTCACCTGTGTTAGCAATGGAGAAAAGCACTTTACGTTTTCTACTGAAGGCCATCTAGCAATACGTTTAATCTTAAAATGTTGGCTCAAAACAGAAGAGATCCAAAGGCAAGCAAAATAATAAGTTCTTGAAAAGAATTTAGGATGCATTGAGCAGTACAAGGATCCTTATTTATAAGCATAAAATGTAAAGGAATTCCACATAAACACAGATTCCTGTTTTATCATTTGCAGCATAGGAGTAATTCATCTGCACATCAGAACAGTTGTATTCGCAACAGATGAAGAGAACATCTCGGATGAGCTGTGGCTTCAATGCTGGGCATTTTTATTTAGCGTTGGGTTTTTTTGTTTGTTTATTTGTGGTTTTTTTTTTTTTTTTTTTTGGTAATGGTGATAGATTAAAAATGATTAAATCGGATTTGCTGGTGACTCTGGTGCACAGGTCTCCTGTAGCACTGAGGAGGTGCTGCCCTGTTAGTTCTCAATCTTGTCACTTCTGGGGAACAGCAGTGAAACTGTTTGTTCCTGACAGCAGACAGCCCCACTGCAGGGCCCTGGTTTCATGTTACATTAAGTATTAGTGCTGTTCTTTCAGGAGCTATTATGCTGTGACATCAAAGATTTTCTGACAGGGCAGTTGTAGGTTAGCACTGAAGTTGTCTACTGAAATTTTTAAGAATGAAATTAAATATATATGATCAGATTTAATATGAGAGATCGGAAACTGCATATAAAATGGAGTTAGTGGTTAAAGAAAACTGCAAGAATAATTATTTGGTTTGGCCTATTTGTCCTTTCTTGTCCAAGGCAATTTTTATTGCCTTTAATTTCTACAGCAGTTCCAAAAATACTGCCATATGTTAACATTTTTGTGCAACTGCTTATTTTCTGAAAAATGTTGTGTGAAACAGGAGGAAAAGGCCTTTTATAAAATAAGTGTTCACTATAGCCCCTGCAGTGCATATATAAATTAAGCCTTGAACAATAATTGTAATAGCCCAAATTCTTTTTTTACTGATTGCCTAATTACTTAAAAGGATCAAGATACACATTTTAAAGAGTAAGAATAAATGGCAAGCAAAAGCGATTTCTGAGACTTGCATCTTTTTGTAAGAGAGAAACTGTAACTGTGTACAGATTGCAATTTCAGCTATTGTTCTTTGGAAATTCTGAATCCAGTTTCTGTCCGACTTAAAGGGAAGATGATAGGAATTTGAAACTAACTGGCTGTGTAGCTGTTCAGGGGAAAAAATAAATCTTGAACATGCGCAACTTCAAGTGTTCCTGTAGATTCTTATGTGGTGAAATCAGCGTTGCTACAACTATAAAATTACTATTATGCTCTGATGAGGCAAGTTCAGTGACAGGAAATACAAAAATTAATTTTGGAAACACATGTCTGCATATTTTTGATTACATTACTAAGGCATTTGTTCCATTTAGTATCAAGCAAGTGAATCATCTATTAAAAATGAAAATGTATACAATAGAGTAATACTTCTCCAGTAAAAAAAATCCAAAAAAATAAAAACCAAAGAAGTTGAAGAATACTGTTTAGCCATAAGCAAGATACCAGCATAATTTTTGCTATGTATTTAATATTTACTTTCAGGCATGAGAAAAATTACATGAAGAATTTACCTCTTTGTAGTGGGATATATATATATATTCTTTTTTTTTTTTTTTTTAATATAGCCGGGAATAAGAGGTATGATCATGAGGTCCTTGCTCAGGTAAACGGATAATTTGATTACTTTGGGGCTCTTCTGTTCACTAAAGGCTTGCAGGGTCAATTCTGAAGTTTATATTGCAGTAGAGTATGCTATTTATGCTATACTAATTGACCAAAACTAGCTGTATGGTAGCTTTGATCAGGCATAATGATTTTAGTTTATTTAGATAACATTGCTCGACTTCTCCTTTGGTTTTCCTGCATTGTAACACACGTACCCGCAAATCAAACTCTTTATGGCTGAACATTCAGAGGCAGCTAGTTCGGAATGAAAACTCGACCCTTTATACTGATGTGTGAAGCTCTGGGAATAGTGGCCCTACCCTTGGGAAATACTCACTGACAGGTGGCAACAGTGGAATACAAAATTATCCTTTAGCTCTATAATCTCAAATCACAACATTTAAAATATACATAAAGAAAGAAAAACCTGGGTAAGGAGAACTTGGTCTTGCAGAGAATTTTAAAAGTGATTACAAAGGTACATGACAAAATCTGGTTAGTTACTGCATCTAAAGTATTTGTTGATCAATAGTTCTAATGCCCTCAGGAGTGTGAGATTGTAGGTAGATTTCTCTTATTTTCTTCCGTGATTTAAAAGGTATGATGTAAAAGTGTGTTTTCAAACACATTTTTAGTACACAATGTGTACTATCAGGAATTCATTTGACTGTTTTACTATTCTGGACAGAGTATCACTTTCATTTAGTCTGTAATCTCAGAGCCCAGGAACTTTGTTACATTCAAGGAATGATGCTTACCAGTGTATCTATCTGCACTGTGTCTATCCTGGCTACATTTTTCTTCTTGCAGCTTTGTTATGTTTTTTCTTGACTATTAGAGATGTTACTGTACTTCAGAATAGGAAACTGTTTAGGGAGGACTTGTCAAAAATTCTCTCATTATATGAAGGTTTAGAGTCCTCTCAATTTCCTGCATAGAATGCCTGGAGTTTGTTGAACAGCTAATATTTCAATTTCTATTTAAATAAACAGCAGTAGAACTGACTTGATAAGTGTGCCACTAAACAGATCATATTACCACTTAACTTAGGGCTAATGCTTAACAGTCTGGTTTGCTCCATTTTGATGGCAATGTTCATGTAAAGGCCAGGCAGTTCTGGGAAAGAAACAAACACTTGTATTGTATCGTATTACAGCAGCAATTTCATTTAGTTGTCTGAAAGTGAAAAGTTGAACAAGTGTATAGCATGTGAATGTATGTTAAGCAATTTTTTAGAGGAAACAAAGACTAATTCTATTCTAAACCTAAAATATTTTTAAAATCCATGATTGCATGGACCCCATATAACAAAAACTAGAAAATCTAACCTTCTGATAGACTGGTTAGTCTGTCACTAGCTTTTCCTAGAATGTTTTAGAATGAAAATGAGAAATACCAAGTCATTAAAGGTGTGGTATGTACACACATAGACAGTATCCTTTGGCAGCTTCAGATAGATAGCACTAGATTTTCCTGGCTTTTGTTAGATTCCACAGTACTTAAAATAGTTCTAAGAAGTTGTCTTTGTCTCTTCTTGCATGTTTGAAATGTACAAATACAACCAGGAAAGCATCAATAGAAGGTGATAAAGTTTCTTCTCTCGCCTGTTCAGTTTTGCTTTAGTAAATGCATAATGAATCAGGAATGTAAACCTGTATTATATTTTCAGGGGTCATTCAGGCCTTGGGTAAACAAAGTCAAGTTCTGTGAGCCTGATTCTGTAGCTGCAAAGTGTTTGCATGTGTGTTGTGCATGAGCTAGACTTGTGTGCTCAGATAGTTCAGAAGGTGTCCTTTGGAACATGAGCAAACCTTATGAATTACAATTAAAATTATAATGGCGAGGGTTTTTTTCCATTTTCCTTTTTTTTTTTTTTTGTCAAAAATCATTTAGATGCTACAGAAGTCTTAGTTGTCTTAGCTTCTCCTTCTTATTGAACAACTCACTTGTGTTCACAGTCAGGACTCTTCCTTTCTGACAGTTCTATTTCAGAGCTGTCTGCCAGAAATGAAAAGTCAATGGAGAACAGGCACTTAAGGTTCCCATTTTTGGCGATGCCAGAGATGCTGGAGGTACTGTAGGCAGCTCCTGGCAGGAAGTTGCAGAAGTCTGAGTACACCATCTTCCAGAACTGAGGCTGAAGGGGATCTGTAGCTGTATCCTGGTGTGGGAGAGACTGTGGCTGATTCAGGTCTTAAAATTTGGATGGTTGCTGAGTAAACTTGAGTAGTTCAGCCCTGATGGAGTCAAGATAGGTCAAAAGTTGGTATCTGATAATATATTTATAACTGAACAGAACTTTGCCTCTTCCAACTGATTCAAAAGCCCAAAGAACTGTCGAGGCACTGCTTGCTATATATGTTAGGCAAGAAGACATCATCAGCCTTCTTTGGGCCAGCAGGGATTGCTGTGCAATCCATAAGAACACAAAACAGAGAGAGAAAACGCCTGGCTTATGTTACTGTGTTGTGAGAGAGACAAATTGTTTCACCCTCCCTTGCTATCCAGTTCCAGGTTACTTGTCATTCAAAGCTCTGCTGGCTTTGGTGAGAGGTACCTGAGGGTTTCTGATGACAGACATGTTCCTCCAGGTTTAGAAGAAGGTTAGTGCTTTTGTAAGAGTAAGGCTCAGAAGAAAGTAAATCTTGCAGGAGCTTCACTTTTGATTCTATGTGCCTTTTCCACGCAGTTTTCTTTCAGTGTCTCTTTTTTCTCTTTTCTCACCTACCTAAGCATGTCTAAACTCTCTTGCAGGTTAGAAAGTGAATGTATGGAAGAGAGTATATGCACGATTGCAATTTGTTTTCTGTGTATGTTTAGAGGTGATAAGGCACACTGGAGTTTCTAAATAGACAAGATACTAGTACACTGTTTTTAATTAATCCTCCACTCTTGAGAGAGAAATACTGTAGGCAAGTATGTTTATTCTCACTTTTCCAGTTGGGAAACTGAAGCAGGAAGGTTTCAAGATGGTTTGGGTCCTAGCCAGAATTCAAACTTGGAAGATATGGCTCATTTCCAGACCTATGCTTAAATTGCAGACCATCTCTTTCTTACGCAATATTTTGTAATAAAGATAAGACTTTTTATACCATTACATATGCAGTTAGAGATAGTTTTTTATGTACTTGGAGCTGCTTTTTCTCCATGGCTTTTGATGGAGTGTATATCTGCTTGATCTGTGCTCTAGCGAGGATGCAGACTGTTCATAACAAATCTGCCGTTTATTCCTGTTTTCCTCCTGCCTGAAGGGGACTGCTCTCTTATGCAGTGGCCCATACCACTTTATAACATCACTAGTTCTGTTACAGTGAATCCAAGATTACAGCAGGCTCTGGCAGACTGTGGAGTTCACCCATCTTGCTCTTAGTTAACTAGCCATGAGCTCCCACTGTACGTATGACTGAACATCTCTATCTCTCTTCTTTGTGGCTATGCAAGTGAGGCCTGAAATGCAAACCCACTCCTTCATAGCACAGCAAAGAAAGAAGTTAAGTTAAATCTCCAGAAACTTTCTTTTAATTCATTTTGTCCTTGCATTTTTCTGCATTTGTTTCATCCTGTCTTTCTGTTTTACGACTCAGCAATATATTCTGTCTTGAAAACAACATTAAGTGTAGTTACGTGCACACACACTGAGAGGAGAATATCCCCCCACAGTGTTTACAGCAACACCTCTAGGTGACGGCAGGCAGTAAGCTTTCTTTTTATAGAGCTCCAGACTACAGATCATTAGCTTGATATGGTAGCTCAGTGGTGCAAAGTCATTTGAATATTTATTACCCTGCTTAAGACTTTCGCTTTTCAAGTGGGAAATAAATGTGATAAGACCCCCTTTCTGTCCTCTTGCCTGATATGCTAAAGCACAAATATGTGAAATGGATTTTAATTTTATTTCCTTGAACCTCTGTATTAGAGACGAGCAACTTAGATATTTTTAAGCAAAAGCGTGTTTTGAACAACTGCTCAAGTTTGCACAGTCTTTTTACAACCTTCTCTCAAAGTTTGATAGGATATTCAGCTCCAGAAATGAGTTGAATTTTCAAAATTTAATATAAATATTAATATATAGTATACAAAAAGGCCGCTTTATAAATATATATTTGAATGGGGCACTGTTACTTAAGTGAAGCACAAATTTAAAGACCCCTTAAAACTGGACTTTCCCAACGGGATCAGATTTTGAGAAATAGTAACAAACCAAACATTGTGTAAATGAAGGTTTGTGGGGGGGAATAAAGCCAACCCTATTACAATGTGATCAGCAAGACATGAAAGCCAGCAGCAGGCAACAGAAAGGCAGAGGCAGGCTCCTGAATATATTTTAAAGGTAGAATGCTGTCAGTGTGTTTTCATTTAGCTATTTTAAGATGTCTATGTTTCACTTGCTAGTCACAAATTCTAACTGTGAATAATAGGAATCATTATATGGGTGTAAATGGTATATTGACTACATTTTTCAGGCTCAAACACACCTTCCTTGTTGGCAGTGGAAGGCAATGAATGAGGCATTTTATTAAAACTGGTGCTTGTGGTTCTAATCAAAGGTCACTGGTTAGCTCTCACTTTTCAGTCTCAGATTTGTCTAGATGTTTGATCAGGGGGCTGCAATGAAATTATTATGACAAAGACTTTGTACTAGGCGGTATCTGTCTGCTGAAACTTGAAAGTCTTTGCCACAGTGATGCTGACAGCATGTGAATGCTGAAAGAATGTGCAAGAAATGTTATGTCTTAAAGAAACCTTTACGAAGTATCATCTTCCCTTTGTGTTACGTTTGAAATCATTTCAGTTGCTATTAGGGTACGAATGAAAAGGTGTTTTATTGATTAAAGGTGGCGTGGGTTTTTTTTAAGTGTACTGTATGCTTTAAGCCAGTCTTCCCATTACTTACTCTGTTCAGTCCCTGCTGCACACAGCAAGTTCATTAACATGCAGATATGCAGTGATTGAAGTCGGGTTGCCTTTTACATTGGAGTTGTCTTGATATAATGAGCTTCTCTTTAATGTTCAAAAAACTGTTGTTACTTTCTAAAAGGGGTTTGTTTGTGAATTTCATTAAGTTTAATTCCATCTTCAAACAATTTCAGTATTGTTCATTTTACTACAATTAACATGCTTGCTGGTACTCAAAACTATTTTTTTTTAAAACCAGATGCATTTTAACTTTTAGGCAATGTGTGGTGGGGGATTGTAATTAATGCTGAATGAGAGACCTCCTATTTAACTCATGGATTCAATATTGTAATTGGTGCCCATGTGCAAAAGCAGTAGAGAAAAGTAGGTTAGGGTTAGTCTAACTGTTTTTCCTCTTGGACTGGGATAGGAAGCATTTGGTCAGGGAGAGCAAAAAAACACTTACTATGCCAGCTTTGTTTTCTTTGTTAGATTACTCCAGACAAATGGAGAAGGAAATGCATTGGTCATATCATCTGTCTTTGGTAAAGAGAGCATTATAGGATGCAAACTTAAAAAGAAGGGTTGTAATTTTCTGCTCAGTATTTGTAACCTAAAAAGATTTGGTCATTCAGGAAACATAAGGTAGAAGCTGACTTGCTGTGAGGGCAAAAGACAGTGAACATCCAGTTGCTAAGATTTTGAGTCTGAGTCTTCATTGTAGTTTCACAGCTCATTCGATGCCAGTGCGTCCTGGAAACTGCCTGTAAAAGAAAACAAGGCACGGCATTTAAGAAGTGATTTGCTTGGTCTGAAAAACAAATTAAGGTGATATCAGACTGAAGGTAGGGTGGGAAGCAAAATGGGGCTGGAAATACTTTTCAATAAATGTGACTTCAGCACTCTAAGATACAGTATTACTGTCCTGGAAGTCTCTAATGGATTAGGAAACTGAATGACAGGGTTTTGTATACATACGAAATTGAAAGCGGTTTGTATTTCCAGTAAGATGGAATACTCTCTTGTTACTGCTTGGATGCTATTGCAATACTATTGTTAAATAAACTTTTTTTTTTTTTTTTTCCATTTGTGCTATGGTAAGAAATGGTAGTTAATGAAATATTCTATGAGTATTAATATGAATGTTTCGTCATTATCATTGCAATTCCAAAATATCTTTTTCTTATCACCTTTATTATATTTTCAAATGTTCCATGGAGTATTTGGACTTTTACTGCTATCTCTGGGAAAACATTCCTTAGGTTGATAGATTTACTATCACAATCCGTTTCATCAGTATTGAATTAATGTCCTTTACCTAACTTATTTCTCCAGTGGTGAATCTTCAGTAATAATCTGAACATCCTATAATGAGAATCTGCATTTAAGACTTACTAAAACTTCCAAGACTAACTTCTCTCAAACTGTAATTCTTAGGTATGTCCTGAGCTCTGTGCATGTGTTCTGGATTTTCTTTTTAAAGAAATATTACATTTATCTAATATGAGATCTTTTTTTTTCCTGCGAAGCTTAGTTGTCTTACAAAGGAAAATGTTCTCTGTTTATCTGACTTCAGGCTCTTTTATGCAGTGAGTAGGGACAGACAGTCTCCTATTGATGTTGCTTTTATGATTCTGGAAATGTTGGTAACTGTATAGAAAGCCCTAGCTCCTAATTTGGGCATTTATGCTAGATATCTGAAGTGATGTGGTGTGAATATTCCCTGATACAAATTTATCAATTTCTTGGTAATAAGAGAGTGTGAGAGTAGCTTTATTGCTGCCAGTGAAGTTGGTGTTAGTGAAAATTTCCAAGCTAATAAGAGTAGCAAGCTGGGCATCTTAGTCCTAGAAATTTAATTACAATAAAGATATCTGTTGAAAATGCAGTACTTGATCCTCATGAATGTCCTCCTTATATGTTACAGGCCCTTAGGCACATTATGGAGTCCCATTAAAGTCAAATAAGACTTTTTTTGGGCTCATGACTCAACTGTAGTATAACTCCAGTTATGAAATCAGACCATTAATTGAGCTGAGCATCACAGATTTCTGGGTGGGTTTTTTTTTTTTCCTTTTTCTTTCTTGTCAGAGATTTTCCTCTATTTTCATCCCTTAAAACCAGTTGTTAATACATTGCTCAGATCAGTGATTTTTTTGTTTTGCCTTTCTGGATTATCACCACACTGTTTAAATGTTCTTTTTTTAAGCCTTAAAAATGTCTAAATGCTTGCATATGAAAATTTTGTTGAAATAATCTAGAGACTCCAAGCAGACCGGTAACTGCAAGGATGCACAGTGCCTGCCTGAAATGACTTTATAGTTTAGTTAAAATCAAATGACATTCAGTACGGATACTATGAAGAGAAAAATCAAAATAGACACCTAATTATAATTACTTTTTTTCCTGTCATTATATCCGTACGTGCAGAACAACTGATTTGAGAACACAACAGCTCAATTCAGTAGGTATAAAGGTTTTTCCTTCCTTTTTTTCATCATCCACAGAATGTAATACAATTTCTTATATTGACCAAAGTCTGAAATTTCCTCAAGTCAGTGGGTATGCTACCCAAATTAGTGGAATTAATTATTAGTATATGAATATTATAAAGGTTATAGACATTACAGATTAATCATACAAGGAGAATCCAAAGGCTAAGCCTCTGATTTGGTCTCATTGTTCATAGATGGCTCTTCCAGACGGATGAAGTTTTTGTATTAGGATGTACTTTCATTGCTATTGAAGAAATGTAATTGGTACCTAAGAACAACACTTAGTGAGAGGGAGGAGGATACGTTTGTGAGATGGGCTTTGCAATTTTTGAATGCAGAATGCATTGGCTTTCTTGGGGATTTGCATGATCTTTTTGAAATTTTAGTGCAAACTGCCAGTTCTTTTGTTAGATGAAAAATAATGTTTATTTATGAAACTAGCCATTCATGCCTGTAGCTCTCAGTGTGAAGTGGGACAAATAGGAACAATACAGAAGCACTTCAGTGTGTATCTTATATACTACAGAAGGACTGAATGCAACAGGTGTCTGTCATCTGTTTTCATATATTTTTGGAGGGAGTTGGTCTTTCTCCCTAGAAAGGGGTATATAGTACACATACATTCCAATGTGTGCATGAGTGGGCACATGCCTGTGTGTGACACTGAAGGAAATGCTAGGTTTGTTGTTCGGCAACAGCTTGTTTCAAAGCTGAGCCAAAAAATCCCAATTAGTGTCAGATTAGAAACATGCTAAGTACAGGGGTGTGTAAACTCTTGTATGAAGACAGAGGACGTGGGGATGGGTGGCAGAAGTGAGTCTGCTATGATACGTATTGATCAGGGAAGGTCTCGGGGGGAAAAACCAATCATTGCTGCAAATGCTGGTTAGTGAAGTCTTACTGAAATGGTCCCGTGGACACTGGGATGATGTTTTCAGAGTAGGAATGTGAGTTCTGATTCACGCTGACACTTCAAAGTGGATGTGGTCAACTTCTGAAAGGTGTTTGCCGTTAGAATCAGGGGGAAGAGATGTTTGCCAAACACCTCCCAAAATCAGTCCACCTTTGACTTGGTGGCCACAGTAGGAATTTAGGAGACTTGCCTCAGGTGCTCCTGTTTCTGCTGCTTCCCCAGTTATGTTTTAGAAACAGCTACCATAGGTGCCAGCCTTACCATAGCATTGACTTTAATTCACCCTACACTTACAACAAATCTGATTACTCATGGATTCTCAAAGGAACGGTCTGTAGTGCAGATGGGACTGTACCTGATTATAAGCCATTTGTACATAGCCCCCATTTTAACTGTAATGTAGATAATGCTTTGATATGAGCACTGAAGAAACTAAATAGTCAATTTGGTGTGCCAATACCATGAAAGATGTAGAAATAGCTGAATTGCAAATATTGTAAATTTTACAAGAGATTGTCCAGAAATGACTGACCTTTTGTGAATCATATAAATCATGTTACTGGCATTGAAAATTTTCCTCCAATGTTTTTATTTTTTACACTAGGCTTTCTTTACAAAATGTCAGCTACATACTGTGTTTTTGATTAGATTCATTTAGCTTTACACTTCTCTGGGATACGGGAGGCAAAAAAGCCTTTTTTACCACTTTATCACTGTGGTTTTAGATAATTTGTCAAAAAGTACTAATTTATTCTAAAGTTCACAGAGACAATTAGAGGACATATATTTCTTTGAATTTTATTTCTTTTGAAAACTGCTTTCAGTACAGTGCACACAGAAATGTAAGCAAAAAGTGAAATACGAATTTGTCTATCTAAATTGATTGGAATAATTCCAATAACTCCTTGGAATTTTTAGCTTAAGCAGGAAGAGAATAAAACACATTCTGTTTGGTCAAACTATGCTTTCAAGATGCATTTTTTTTCAGGTCTAAATTATTTACCTGCCACTACTTTTACTTTAGCACTTTATAGATAAAGATTTTGGCATACCCTGTAAGCTGGCAAATACCACACAGTGTGTGTCTTTATCAGATATACTGTAACTGAGGAGACTTTTTTTCCTGACCTAAAATGCCTGAGATCCTCCCCACCCTTGTTCCACCCAACATGGAAATATACTTACTGATTTATGTTGTAGAATTTTTAATATTAGCACATCAAACTATGGGGTGGGAGAGTAAGTTGTGAACAAGTGTGAAGTTGCAGCTTAGTACTTTCAAATCATGAGAGTTTTTTTTTTTTAAACCTCTTAAGGAAACAGATGACAAAATAGTCTGTTAAAAGTGCTGGAAGGTGTGGCTCTGAAAAGAAATGTATTGTCCTGAAACTTGTAGGAACGGGGCACTCTGGGGACTGAGGCCCTGCACTGGCTGCGGCTGCCTCGCTGCCAGGATCCAAGTCACTCTGCAGACGTAACGTGCCCCAAGATGAGCTTTGCACGGTTAGGTGACAGACTGATAAGCAGCTCATTTTTTGGAACCAAACTCAAAAAGTCATTCTAGCTGGGGTATTTTGCATTTGCAGATAGCTGTACATTGTTCCATATGTTTGCTGTTTCCAATAATGCATGTTGCTTTCTGATAACAAGTTGCTGCTTTCAAGAGCAGGTCTTCTCTTTGTTGCTACGATAGCAATGGGAAGGCAATGGACTATTGCTACTGATGGCTATAACCCATGTTATTTTGGGAAATAATGTTTTAAGCAAATGAAGATTTATTTTATACTTTTTGGTTTCAATTCTAGGTGATATCCAGGTATGTTCATCCAGAGACAGGGATGCACGGCAGCAAAAGAAGGCATTGGACAGTAGTCTAGTCAGAAAAAGCTGGGGAGAAAAGCCAATTTACTGATTGTCATTCACCCTGGAAATACTTAGGCATCATTTAGAAATAAATCAAAGTAAAATTTAAGTTAAAAAATTATTTATCTGCAAAGAAACGGAAAATATTACCCACTTTCTCTGAAACAGATGTTAAAATGACTGGCATGTTATTTTAAATACAGGCCCTCTTTCATTTGTGTTGAAATGTATTTAAGATGGATGATATACATATGAGAAAGCTAAATGACAAAAATAAAATATGCTTTCAGTAGATGCAAGACTATGTTATATTTAGTTTAAACCAGAACCTTTGTTGTCCATGCTGGTGCACCACTGGGGGCACAGATGTGTGTGTATGTACATAGGTGTGCATTGCAAGCAGACTGGATCTGCTCAACCAGTTTGTCCTGAAGGCTGTTGTGAAAGGATCTAATATGTTTTGACTTTTTTACACCATGTCTGAGTTATGACTTTACTTGAATTTACCATCAGGATTTGAACAAGGTGCCTAACTACTTCTAGGTACTGTGATTTGCTATTACACTAATGACAGGAATTACTAAAAATCTTTGCTGCCTTATTGACCACTTAAACTGCTTAATATTTCTAAGTGAACTCATGCTTTGAGGAGGTTCGTCCAGAAAAACATTACAAAAAGCAGTTCAAAAGAACAGTATAGAAATTTGCAAGTCAAACTATGATTTATAATATTATTTTTATAAGTAGCAACCACAAAAATAATCATGCTGCTGGAGCCAACAGCAGTATTTTGAAACGGTAGGATCTAATGTATGAGGTTATTGCATATGAATGGAGAGATATGTTATTGCAATGATATATTTTATTACTTGCTTCTGTTTTTATTAAGGATAATGAAAACCTTCTGTTTGGCCCTGTGAACAAAACTAATGTGACCTTTCATGTGACCCACCTGTTGTGCTTTCATAATCGATAATAGTTACCTCATGTTAGGGTGATCTGGAAAATAACAGTGTGCCAGCACCACAGAAAATAACATTTGTGTTTCTGTAGTTTGAATTTGTATTCGCCTCAGATCTGAAATTAAGGAAAATATAGGTTATCTAACAAAATGCTTAAAAGGCAAAATATTATTGTATGAGTATTGTCTGTATTGCTAGCAGATATGTTTTCAAAGGCATTCAGCTGCTGAATCATAGCTGTAGATTTGCAGAACTGGCTTAAAATCTGTGACTTTTTTTAATAGTATCAAAGATGGTGGGAAAGTCCAATTATCTGTTTTGAAAGTTAGGAGAGTACACAAATTTAAAAAGTCAGTGTATATATAGATGCACGTTTTCCCACTTACTAATTTAAAAAAATAATATTTTTTCTGTTGCATGTAGTACATATTGTTTATATATTTTGGATGGAAAATCTTCCAATTGTATTTAGGTCTTGATTCTGGAAACAAGCATTTAACATGAGTAGTGCAGTGTTTTTGTAGGGGTGCCTGATAAATGTATTAAACTTGTATTGAGATGATTTATAGGTTATAGGCATAAGGATTTGCAGGATCAGGACCCTAATTTCAAAGAGGTTTTTGCATGTGGATTTGAAGTACATGTGCTACTGCTGAATTTGCTCGACAGACCAGAAAGGCTCTTTATTATGGTTTATCTGGTCAATGGCTTGCAAGCTAAGAAGGATTTACACATTGGATCAATGATCCATGAAATAAGGGGGATTTCCACAATGTCTGTTAGTGACAAGTTACAGTGTGGCCACACAGTATGCATTTTCAGAATTAATATTTATGCAGAAATATGTAACTGTATAAATTATTCTTATTATGTGATACTGCCTAGTGGTCAGGGAAGTATATAAATAATGTATTATGTGTATTAGAGGGAACTTTGTCATTCATCCATTTCTTTTGTTTGGATTGAAAAATGTGTGTGTACACTCTGTACTCCGTGCCGATAGTGTATGTTGTTGTACATGCATCAACAAAAATTAGACCCAGTTAATATGAGAGGTCTCTCAGTACTACCCTTTCCCTCAAGTCATGTCAATGAATTTTTTTCTCTTCTGAGCAAGTAGATGTCCCAGGTACTGAAGATCAGCAGTTGGCTGGAGTTACAAAACACGGTCAAATGTCCTTAAATGAGAGTGGCCTCTCAGTAGCACCTTTGTGGGTAAGCCATGAGACTGTCATTTTGAGTGCCTCCTGATGGCAACTGCTGAGTTATGACTTGGGGAGAGAGGTATCCTACCAAGTAGGCAGGGCTTGATCAAAAGCCCCTTTGAAGTCAATAGAAAGATTCCTATTGATTTAAACAGGCTTTGGAACAAGCCCTTAATTGTGGGGTACGCAATCAGGCACATAATAGGCTTCTTATTGCCTAATTATGTACAATGGTAACTTTAGACCTCTGACCCTTATGTAGGTTGGACCCCTTATCTTCCAAAAGCTCCATACTACAGGCTGACCCACTAGCAAGAGCAACGTCCCAGGTCCTTTTCCTCAGTTCATTCTCTTGCCTTAAGGGTCTAACTCTAAGCTGTAGTGCAGCTCTTCTGCTTTGAGTCTACCGCTGGGCTCACACCTTATGTTCCCCATTATCCTACTGTAATGAAGATGACAGGGACTGCACTGTACACTAAACCTCAAATCTTGTCCATAAACCCGGCAAAGATCTCGGGACCAGCAGCAGACTGAGCATTGCCATGCAGAAACCCTGTGTGTCTGGATCTGATCTTTGTCAGTGTTGCAGTTTCAACTACACTAGCACAAACACTTTGGTTTCAGTGAGACTTTTCATTACAGAGGAGGCTAAATAGTGCAAATGGTGCAGCCTGGAGCTGCATTTTCTTTTGTAAAGAGTTTCCATGGGAGCATCATCCAGGGAGGTGAAATGAGCCTGTGTTGGTCTTCTCCCTCTTCTTCAGCCCATTTGTTGACTGCTTGGTCTGTACAAGACAGAATCCAGGGTGTATGCTGTTATGGAAAGCAACTGTCATTAAGAAAGACAAATCATTCTTACAAAAGACACTTGACAAGCAGAGTTTTACTACAGTCTGCCTTGAGCAGTATGTAAAGGAACACTGAGTATTCCTTGGAAATAAGAGAGTGTTAGCCAGGATGAGCAAATTATAGGTTGAAAAGCATATAGGGTGCCTCACACAGCTGTTTTTAAGTCACCTGGATTTCAATATTCTTTTGAGATTTCTCTTAAATTATCTCAAGAGCAAATATTTTTTAAGTCATGAACTGGCAGGCATGTCATACTACAAAAAACCAAAATCTGTAGTAGGACAGTTGCACCTGTCTGTCAGTAATGGTGTAGTTCTGTGACTTCATATTAGAATTTTCCATGACTGCAGGCACTAGTGTTCTTAATCACACTGTCAAACACGTATGAATTTAGAGACAGCTTGGAAGAGGGCAACATATGGAAGAATCCTTTCCATGAGTTTTTGACAGACATCTATTTGGTTTTGTTCTGTCTGTGAAGTTTCAGGTTAGGGTCAGAAAGAACAGAAGATGCCAGAGATTCGTATTGTGATTTTAAACTTTCTTTGCTTTTTGTCAATACTTGTATTATCAAGATCTAATTGACCATCTGAGTTGCTTAGATTCTAAGCAATCTGTGGCAGAACTTAGGTAGTAAATTTTTTAACAGACAAGCCCTTTCCACTCTGCCCCATGTTTGGTTATTCAAGGTTAAGATACCCAAAAAGGCCTCCTTTTTGAATGGTGAATGGGCAGGGTTTTCTGACATTCTGGTATCTAGAAGGTGTCTTTGTACCACCAGTGTTTTGGTTTGGTGGTTTGTTTTTTTTTGTTTTGAATGCTGAAAAGATCTATATATTTTATTTATCTTTGAAGTAGTCAATATATATTGAAGATAATTAAAGAGGAGAGTGCAGATTGGCATTTTGACTTACGACAGATAAGCAGCATTAGTTTTTATGCTTTGAAAAAATAATACTGATATTTGGTTAAAAAAACCCCAGTGGTTTTTCATATACTGGAATTATTTCTGTCAGCCATTCATCTAACACGTGTTATTCTCTTCCCAGATCTTTTCCCTGTTGTGTCCTTATTGCAGCAATCATCAAAACCATTTGAAGAGTTTAATTTAGACTGAAATGATTCTCCATAGAATAAACAGAATATCTCACCTGTGAAGGATGATTACATTTTCTAAATTTGTTTGAAAAGGAAGGACCTTCATAATTCACAAGTGTTGTATTGCAGTTTTTATGGTGGAGAAATCATACATACTTTAGGTCTGAAAATAAAGCACTGCTGTATTTGAGTGCTATCAGCAATTTAATCTTTCATATTATCGGCACTGAAAGAGTAAGGATCAGCGTTTTGATTTGAGCCATCACCTGGCCATATATTACTGTTCTTTTACTGTGAAAATACTTTTTTTCTGGTTACTTGAGCACTCATGACGTGCTGCGTTAAATAAGGACATTTCAGTTGTCTTTAACAAATTATACTCTCAAAGAGAGTTGTGGTGCAGACATAGGACTCTATCTAGTCTGGAAGACTAGACAAAACCAGGGATACCTTGTGAAAGTATTAGCTTAGAGTTCTGACGCATCTTCTGCATGTGTGGGTACTTCTCATCTACCTTTGCATATAGCTGAGGCTGTTGATCTGCTGTTTAAACTGTTTGGTTATGGTGAGTAGTTCATTCAGGCAGGTCACTTGTGCAAGTCTAATCGAATGGGTTTAAGGATGGAGAGTCAGATTCTTCACCTGCACACATTCTCACTTTCCCCAGCAGCAACGCTGGTACGGATTTGTCTTGCCAATAAGAGCAGACTTGCCAGGAACTGTGCAAATGAATTTCTGCGGCATTCACGGCAAGAACAGAGTCAGAGGACGTACCGTGATATGTCTCAACTGTTTCTTGCAGCCCGTACAGCAGCTCTGTTGCTTTGCTAGCTACCAAAGCTGTAGGGCGTCAGTGATGGTCACTCATCAGGTCTGTGGCCCTACCAGCCCTGTTACTTCTCCAGACTGTCTTAGTAGCATACACAAACAGCTAGTCCTTTTATGTAGCAGCATCTGGCTAGTCCAGGTTTCCTGTAAGAACAGGGTCTTTCGGGAACATTGTGTTTTCTCTGATTTGTTACATAACCTGTTCTCTCTTGTCTGTAATTAAATAGATATTTAGACATCATATGCCGTATAACTGCATCTGTGAAAAGATATATTTAATATATTTTATGTCTGCCTAAATTCGTGAATTTCCATTCATTTTTCTAGAGGGTGAAAACCTTTGCTAACCGCCTGGAACAGGCCAAATATGCTACTGTTGCTACTTCTTAGGCCTCTCCCAAAACCCAGCTGTCTTCTTTAGTGTCAGTTATATTTTTTCTCTCTTTATAATAGGTTGTATTTTTCTCCCTTTAAAGCTATGTTTGAATTGAATACTTGTATTAATTTGCTATTAATTTGATTGTTCCATATACCTATTACCTAGCTTGCAAGTTCAAAGAATTTGTTCAGTATGTTTCCAGCAGCTCGTAAGATATGAACTGTCAACATTTTCAATGCAAAATTACTCGTCTGTGCTTTTGTTTTTAAGGTTAAACTTGAGACTCTGCAGAACCAGTTTTCAGCACCATCTTTAGGAAAATCAAGGTCATTTTAAGACAGAGTTTTAAAAAATTAGCAGCTAGTTTAAGAGCAGATTTATTTTACATACTTTTAAGTACCTGCTGCAGCTTGGTACAGTTGTGTATATTCTTATTTCAGCTTTATTTTCTTTGAAAGGCTTGGCTATTGTTTTCTTTTGCATATTCAGGATTCCCCATGTCCCTACTTCTTTGCATTGTCTTCTGCCTTTTCACAGGAACAGAGTTCGACTCATCCTGTCACATTTGTTCTGTATTAGAAGCAGTATCCGGAAGTCAAAGGGCAATTTTGAATGCAGTAGTCTGGCCAAAAATGTACTGTTGTGACAGGTTTTCTGTTCGTAAAAAGGTGGAAAACAAAATCGGGGGGGGGGAAAAGATTGAGCTTATATATTCCCTTAGGATTTTAAAAGCTGAAGAAAGCTAAACATTTATGTTCTCATTTTTCTTGAACATCCCTCAGTTCAGGAGTATTTTGTGTGTATCTGGCTACTTGTGAATGTAAATATATGTCTATAAACGTATTTTATAATTTGAAGTTATATAGTCTGTTAACTAAAATAATATCCCCAAAAGCAGTTGGTCTGTCATGGATGACATAGCTCAGCTTTTATATCCTCTGTTCATCAAAAGAACCAATAAAAATTTCATTCTAACTGACAGCCAAGTAGCTAGAAAAATAAACTAAAGACTGCTGATGCCAGAGCATGAGCAACACAATAATTTGCTAAGACTAATATGGCTGGCTGTAACCTGATCATATATGGAACAATTGATGATATTCTACATTAATTTATCATGTGACTGGCTTGCAGTTCTAAATTCCAGGAAAATATCTACACTGAGTTTAGTGCAAAATAGCATATTTAGTTCAATACGGACATTTTTCAGCCACACAGTGATGGAAGTGCTTCCTAATAAATATGTGGGAAGTTGAGAAACACATGTTAGGATAGGATAAATATATTTTGTTATCGGTGGACTCCAGCTTTTTTAATTTGAGGTTTAGAAAAGGCGTTATCTTCTCTCATATAATTTTGTATTATAATTCACTGTTAGACAAGGAGGAACTTCAGATGCATTCAGAACTAAACAGAATGGAATGATTTTGACCATACCGTGAAAAAAAATACCCTTCTGGGATTTACTGTTAAGGATTTATTTCCTTATCCTTTCCTTCCTTTTTCCTCTTTGCTCGTTCCCTGTTCCTTGCCATTAAATGGCAGGATTGTTTTAATTGTTTAAAGGGGAGGGGATTGTGGATGTTTCTGGAGTGTCAGTTTCCGTACCTAAGCCTTGCTGGCTTACTGAGCTTTTCCAGTTCACTGATGCAAGTGCAAGCATTGAATGGTTCATATACAGCTCTAATTCCAACTTATTTGGCAGTTATTTCTTGAATGGCCTAATTTTACATATGATTAGTTTTTAATTCTTACATCACAACATAAACTCTGTGTATTATATTACTGTAAAAGTATCTTAATACATAGGATATAATTAACTTGAAGTGTGAGTTCTGTTTTTCCTGGTACACCAGTGTGCAACCACTGTGGCTTCTGTGGGAACTCCTAGTTTGCAGCTGAAGGCAGAATTCATCCTGAAGCAAAAAAAGTGATGCAGATTTTTAGGATGTGACAAGAATAACATTGCAAGATATATAGCTGCAGCAACTGTAACAAGAAAGTTGTGTTTCTGTGAAAAGCAGACTGCAGTTATTTCTGGGCTGATGCTGGTTTCTGTTTCACAGCCGTGAAGGCAAAACCATCTAGAAATACATATATTTGTGCATGAGGAGGACTTGGGAAATCTCTGTTGGGTGCTGTTCCCATTTGGGTAGGTAAGAATAGGCCAGACAATATATCTTGCTCTGTTTATGTCCACCAGCTTCTCCTCCCTTTCCTTAGGGCGCAGTTGTAGAAGCAGCCATGTGCTGTGCTCATGACTAGCTCAGATGCTTTGCAAAAATTGTCCATTTTTCAGGGCTGGTAATTTAGCCTTCATGGGCTTGAGGAATTTAGGTCTACTACTATCTCATGCCATTTCTTGTAAAGAATTTGCGTCAAAAATATGCCAGAATATACCACACTTATAAATGGTGAGCTGCTAGTTTTATCAGAAAAGGTAAAGCAAGGGTCAATCATATACATTTTTATTTTTTTTTAATGGGAGATGGAGATGTTAGGGTGTCTCTTTGTCTCTTTCTAATGCAGACATTAGAAATAATTATTTTGTGTCACAGGAAATGAGACTCCACTGTTTCTGTGAAGTTAACGTAATGAAACTGAAGCAACACATTAGTGAATCTGTTCCATTGTGTTTGGCCTTTTCTAGATGCAGTGAAATTTAAACCAAAATATTAATTCCACTGGCCTGAAAGTACCAATGTCTTTCCCTGGGAAAGTTTTTCTGATGTTATAGCACTTGCTCAGGATTCCAAGGTGTAAGTTCAATGATGTCTCTATTAATTGTTATGAATTTTGATTTGATTGTTCCTTTTGGGGATGGTGTATTCTCATCATATTGTGCTTGTTACATGTCACTGTGATGACAGTAGTTGGAATAACAGAGACACCACATAATGCTTTTGTAAGGTGACAGTAATCTGATTATCCTTCCTCAAAGTAAATACGTTTGTTCTTTTCACTTGTGGGTAGAGACTTAAAGTCATGCTGATGCTCAAAAAAGATGAGAATACGACTTGATAACAATTTGCTACTTGTTACAAGATGGTTAGCCTTGATAAAATTAATGGGAAAAAAACCTGGGGGAAATATTTGGTTTTTAAATCTCTGATGTTAGGAAATCTGCTTTGAGATCCTGTATAAAAATAGGGATGTAATGCGCAGGTTGATTTTGCCAAGAAAGGAGATATATACTCTTGGGAGTGTCACCCAATGACAATGACACTCTATGCAGTCAAAACAGTATGCGCCCATAGATCTCTTCACCACGCTGACTGTTTCTGATTTCTCCCTTTCATTAGTTCCACTGCCTTTTACTGTTGTGCAGATATATTTTCATGTGATCACATATTTTATCCATCTCTTCTTTACATCTCATCTTACTACTATGATTTCATTAGAATTGTTTGTTCAGAATGTTGTTTTGTTGAGGGTCTAACCTTGCAAAGTTACTTGTAATAATAGCTTGTTTAATTTCCATCCAAATTTCTTGTATAACTTTATTTTTTGGTAAGATTTTGTTAATTTCTCCTTGTCTACAATTATCTGATCTGTTATTCTTTCATTGTGTCTGTCCAATATATATCTATGAAAATTTTGATGGGTGCAAATGCATGTCCTGGTAGGATCATTTTGATTTGAAGCCCTGCGTTTTCTGGTTTATATATTATTGTGGTACTTTAAAAGTTTCCATGCTATATGGAGTGCGGCAGCTTATTTCTTTGCTGTGTAACTTGTAGTTGTCATTTGGGATATGTTTTCAACAGTGTGGTATTTTAAAAAATATTTGCCTGGGTTTTTTTCATATATTTTCACTAGTTTCAGAGCAGTTGACACATTTTGACACCAACCAGACTGCTACTATCTATGTTCAATAAGTAGAAGTCTTTGAGAGAAGCATTTTTTCCACCTAGGATAAATATATAAAGTAAATTCCTTAGAGTACATGTTCCAATAGGTTTGCATCATTTTGTGTCCTTGATTATGGGATGCTTGTAAGTGAGGGACATTAAACATAGGCCTGTTCTCAGAATTCCCAAAAGTAACCAAAAGGTCTAGATTTGAGAATTATTGGTCATCACTTCAATTGAGTGCTCCGATTTTTTTTCATGCTATCTGTACTGTCTTGAGATAACTGAGAATAACATTACTGCATATAAATTTTCACCTTTTGCCACAAATGTTACTGGCAGAAATGAGTAAAATAAGTTAATTAAAGGCAATCTGTAAGAGAGACTTATTCATGTGCTTGGAAGTATGTTTGATGCTCTCATCATGTTTTCTTTTATGTTGATTTTGAAAACTAAGAGCCAAAAGAAGTGTAATTCAAAAGTAGTCCATATTCCTGTCTTCTCCCTTTGTTTTTCAGGCTTTCCCACATTTAGTATGTTGATCTTGAAAACTAAGAGCCAAAAGAAGTTAAGTGTAATTCAAAAGTAGTCCATATTCCTGTCTTCTCCCTTTGTTTTTCAGGCTTTCCCACATTTAGAGCTGTGCTCATATTACTACTGTATGCGCAGGCACTGAAAAAAATGCGGGACAGTCTGATGCAAAGTATTCTTGATACTGTTCTTCAGAGTACTATTGTGAAATGGCTTTGGTTTCTTGGTTTCTAATTAAACTTCTAATAGTTTAAGTTCTGATGGATGGTTAGTTTGATTTCAGAGCCAGACATCTCAAAAGAAACTGAGTCTCAAACTAGAGGCAATTCACTCTACCCCTAATCTGTTAGATAATGCTCTGAATCACCAATATACAAAGTAACAAAACTGGTAAGAGGTATCTTGTGTGTGAAGGTGAGGACATTAGGTGAAGGTGAAGAAATTCCTTCTTTCTATCCTGGTGGGACTTCCTAGGATAGAAGTTGGATTCTGTTGTGTTGAAATTTCCTTTTGAGGCCGTGCTTTGGCAAGATTCTGTCTTGTTGCTTATAAAATTACTACAGTGTCTACCAAATGCAAGTGCCAAGTCAAAATATGTTCTGTATTTTGGTAATTGTGCAGAAAGAACACCAGATGGTTCTGATGATGAAGTGCTTTGGGTGGGATCACCAAGTTTTAATGATGGTAAACTCTGAAGGCTTAATTACCAATCTCTCCAGCAGCATACTGTTTATCAGAGTGGACAAGTTATTTTCAGACTTAGAAAGAAAGAGCTTTGCATGTAGCTGAATAAAACCTACTTCGTTTCTCTTTAGGAGCATCTGAAACTCAGAATACTTGGGCCTAATAGAAAGGGTGCCAAATTAGGTTTCCAAAGTGGAAAAACTATATTATGAACAATACTCTTTTTCTTTGAGCAGCTTGGTATTTCCCAGCATGCTCAGTTTTCACAGTGTGCTGTTAATGTATAATTCTCCTACAATATGAATATATCCTACATTTTGGGTTCAGGTGTATAACGATGACTTTTATTTTCCACATCTAGTCTGAGATGGCTCAAGAGTGGTCTGTTCTTTTAGAGGATTTTCCCAGTGGAGGAATTTGGACAGGCCACATTTAGAGAGTGGAGAAACTAAAAAATTAAATAGCAAGTTACACAGCATATTTTATAACTTCCACAATTTTGGTTGTTTCATAAAGTAAGTCCATACAAGTTTGAAGTGTTGATTGATTTGCTTCTGCAATGTTAAAATTTGACTTTTAATTTTAATACCTTCCAGACAGCCCTAATAACAGGACAGCAGTAACTTGTGTCCTGTAAGCACAGAGGACTTTGTACATATTTGAATGAAGTGTTCTGCGTGTGATTTTTTTCTTGCATTTGTACGATATGTTTGCTAAAAACTAGTGATGTTAGAGAACCTAGTGATGTTGGTATTTGCTTCCAGTTTTTACACAAGAATAGTACTACACTTGTCTGAAACTCTAGTTGTTATTGTCGTTGAAATCACTGGAAGTTTCACCATTGACTGTAGCGTGATTGTAGGGTCAGCTGCTTGAAATACATCTTGGATGAAGCATAGTTAAGATAATGAGGCCAAGTACAGCCGTCACTTATATCATGTGCGTTCTCTGGCTTCTCTGGGATTGCACTAGTGCAACTGTGAAATGCTGTGGAATTTCAGATTTATAAAACCTGAGAATCCTGCTTCTTGTGTTGCCATATAACAGTGAACAAAACCAGAAAGGCCTAACTGGTTATGCTTTAGACCCTCTTATTGTGTCAGCGGGAGCCAGGTTTTAAAGGTTGTTGTGACTTGCTGCAGAGCACAGCTGCTTCTCCAGGTAGGGAGAGATATAAAGAAGAGTATCATATATGATTGATGGGAGACTCTCTTGCTGGCGCTGAGCCACTTTGTACATTTTTTTATATAATTATCTCTTAATTTTTGTACATGCACTTAAGCAACTTGTGATTAGTTCATCCTAAAATCGGAGTCAGCATGCTTACGGAGAGGATTCATCTGACTTCTAAGAGTAAAGTACATTTTTATACTTATAACTTTTAAAACATTTTAATAGTATTTTTACTGATTTTTGCAAAGCTCTATATGGCTTAGACTGGGATTCTTCTGTCTTCGATCTTATTGAGTAGAATCTTATTCCCTGATTTTCAAGGAGGTGACTTGCTATTAAGGTGTTGCTTAATTGCACAAAAGACCCCAGTGCAGGGTGTCAGTATTAGAAATATGTGTTGCTTGGTCTCCCTCCTAGATCCTGAAATTACGATTTGAAAGTTCCACAAACTTTATGATGGCATTCTGTACAGAGGAAAATATCATCCAACTGTAGTATTTTTTAAATATTTATTTTCTTGTAAGGTACTTTAAAATTTCATCTGGAAACATTATATAGGTGCACAATATAGTCTTGTGGTGATTAAGAAACAGTAGTGTCTGACTTTGTAGTGAATTATCAGGTGTTGATAATTCAGCCAAGTTCTGAAAATTTCTAAGAGATTCATTACCTCATTGGGGTGGCAGAATAAAGAGTAAAATCCTAGATCCATTAAAATCATAATTGTTCTGCGATTAATCAAGTACAGTCAGATTTCAACCCTGCGTTCCGAAAATAGCCATGCCTTCCTGTGAACTCAAGGGAGTCCCTAGGGTTTGATACGTTACTTTGAGGGACCAGATTTATTCTCGCTGAATAGTGTGTCTGCTGATATTTTCAAAATGCGTGTCCTCTTAGAACTGTAGACTTTTAAGACCCTTTACAGCAGTTTACACAACACTGAGAACAATGGGATCTTGAATGTAGCTGCAACCTGCAGTACCGCCCTAATGCCCTTAGTTGGAAAGAAAGCAGATTAAATTATTTGGAAACAAGGAGTAGTTAGCAACAACATAACTGAAAGTATAAATGTGATCATTGGAACTATAACTAACATTTTACAGTTTCTGAAATGAAGAAAGAGAAGAATAAGGATTAAAAACTTTGTCAAGTGGGAAAGATCTATGAATATGATTTTGTTTCTTAAGGATGGCGTTGGCTAAGATTTTAAACATTTTCTTTTTCCTTTATTTCCCAGAAAATTTTCTTATAAGTTTACTTGTAGTAAACTCTGCACTGCATTCCAAAGGGTGCATATGCCAGAAAAAGAGGGCAGGGTCACCTGAAAAAGAGAAATTTCTACCTCAAAGAAGCAGAGTATGTCTAGTTGAAGTAAAATAGAAGAATCAGGAAATTTTACTAAAAAAAGAAGAAAGAAAGAAAGAAAACAACCAACATACTTCAGAGTTGGCAGTGAGTGGTTATAACTTCTGCTCTAATGGTTTCTGATGGATGTTGCTGTACTGTTCACTCTGGTGTTTCTTAAAAAGAAATCCACCCTAAAATTCCACAGCAATAGCTGCTTCATTTAGCATGAGAAAGAAACAGATTTGAAGAACTTCCTAGCTTATATTTCTTTAAAAAGAAAGTTCTTTATTCCCCATATATTTTTCTTCCCCCCTTCACTTTCTTTTGTTCAGTTAAACCAGTGATAAGATCTTAACATGAGACATGTCAGGCTGGTGAGTTAATTTGGTGAAACTTCTAGGTTTGCTATCCAGATTAATGCCAACTTGTTGAGTGTGTGGGGTTTTTTTGTTTGTTTGTTTGAAGTTTGGTATTCCATTTACATTTTTGAAATATCATATGCAAAGCACCTAGTAGCCACCCCTCTAGCCATCAGCTTTTCATTGCTGCCTGTCAGTATCATGCTGAGGGCAGGTGCAGATAGCCTGAGGCTCCTAGATGTTGAGCAATGCTAGTAAACGCCTGGAGATATGGTTTTATATGACTACCTAAAGAGGTGAGGAATCGTTTTCAGCATGTGAAAAATGGAACCCTTCCCCCTGACTTGCCTTTACATTTGTAGCTTAGGACAATCTGTCCTAAAGTGTAGGGCACCTCAGACTCCAAGATCAACAGTTTACTAATAAGTGATCTCTAAACACAGCACAAAAACCAGGCTATGAACATGAGGCTGATCTTTATGGACTGCTAGAAACTACTGCTTTAGCATTTTAACCTGCTTGACTGTGAGTACCCGGGACTGGGCTAGAACATAAATCGGAGTGAGGGATAATGGAATCATTTATCTGATGGGCAGGATTTCCTGCAAGGATTTTTACCTATGGTGAACATATTTCAGTTCTGGTTTTAAAATGTCTTGCAGAGGTGAATGTTGAAGAAAGAAAAAGAAGTCAAAATCTTTAGATGATAGGCAACAAGAACAAGTATTGTTCAAAATCGTAAACAAGATTTTGACAGAGATGTCGTAGGTGAAAATCAGAAGAAACTAGAGCTTCACCTGGTTAAGTCTCCAGAGCTTGAATTCTTATCAAAGTGATAGCTTTACCATTGAAGGCAAATTTCTGTTTCAAGGTATACTCTTTCCTTAATTAAGCATAATTTATTTGCTTGCTTTTTTAACTGATTAAATAGTCATGCTTTAGGAGACTGAAAGAAGGCTGAGAGGTTTTTATTTTGAGGGCTTGGTGAGGTAACATGGTTAATATTTTTTCATGTGACTTATTTGTTAAAAAAGATTTAATTATCTTTAGCATTGATTATTGTAGGTAATCACAAATAGAACAGTCCTTTGGGCAGAATATAAAGCTATATTCTTGCTGATAGCACTCTGTGCCACATACTTGGGAACCATTTTCTGACAGAAGATACATATGTAGGATGGGATTCTAATTGACTGAATGGATTATTGAAGAAAAAATGTTTTATTTCCTTATGATTCTTTTAGAATGAAATGAAAAGGAGAGCACCTGAACCTCCTTTTCTCTGGTTATAGTGTCAGGAGAAATGAATTTCAAAAATTGGAGCTGAGAGGGGAAAAAAAAAGCCAAACTTAAGCTACAATTATTATGTTTCAGGATTTCAGGGGGGAAAAAAAAAACAACCCAAGACATATAGTAAGGAGGTTTTGTCCCTCAGGGAATCCAGGGAAGTAGACCTGAAGGCAGACATTCTTAAGGCCTTCTAATTGATTTTTTTATGTCATACTTAACTAGCTTTGAAAATCTGAGCTTCAGTAGTATGGTAATCATCTCCAGTACAGAACCCCAATATTTTGTCTGGATTAACACTAGTTTCAGTGGGAGCAAATGGCGTACTTATATTACATTGCAATATTACAAAATAGATTTGTCAGAAAAGAAAGTGGGTTTGTGTACAGCTGACTTAGCTCCTGGCCATCTGGCTTGCAACCTGTTTACGCTGAATTCTGAAGGTAGGGGTACATTGTTGCTTTTTTTCTTTTTTTTTTTTTTAGTCAAAACCACCAATCTCTATTTTGTTGTGTAAATGCACCAGAGTTGCAACAGGTTGAATCTCCAATTTTTAGGGAATTTTCAAATCCAAGTGCTATATGGTATATTTATGCTGGGGTTTTAATTGTAGTAATGTGTTCCCATGCACTAGTATTATTGTTGATATCTCTAAAACATCAGCTAGGCATTTCAGCTATCTTACCTTTTGCAGCTCTTGGAAATAACGGTAAAACTGGGCTTTCACCATTAACACTCCCTACCCCCCTATATATGTCTTTGCTTGAGGGTTTAGTTTCCTCTTTAAGAGGTTTCTTATTACTTTTCCAAGCCTTGCCTGTGCCTATGTAGGTGTTACACTTCAAAAATTGTGCCAAGGAGTTTGCATCTGGTAAATGCAGAATGAGTACAGTTTAGTAGGTGTTTAAGTCAAAGTCCAGTGAAAGAACCTGGTGATGGCATGTCCTAAACCCTTTGTACGGTCTGTGTGCAACAGCTTGAGACTCTGAGCAGTGATGTACAATGACTCCAAGCCTCCCGTGTCATTTACTGTTCCCAACGCTACATATTTCTTGATACTTTGCCTAGCAAGGAAAATACAGTCATCTAATTTGTTTTTATTTTTCTTCCCAAAAAGATCGTTTATTTGTTCAGAGGTCAACAATTGTAGAAAAAATTAAAAAAAATATAGATAATATATTAAAAAAAATGGGGTAAAATGAATATGTACCTGTAAATACAGGTAGTCAATTTGTATCGCAAATCAATGTTATTCCATTCTGTTGTGTAATTGAATTTCAGTTTAGTCCAATCTAGAGCTCATGAAGCTCATTAGAGAGAATTAACTGCATCCTAAATTACAATTTGAATAATGTTTTTTATACTTTTTATACTGTCCTTTTTGACCGTATGACTGAGCTGAAAGAATGTACCCTCTCTTAAACAAAGTAAGCCAATTTTTCAGTAAAATTATTTTAAACCTTGGTCTGAATACGAAAGAGCAGGGAACCTGACATGTTACAAATTCAAAAGAAAAGGGGAGCCAAAACCTACTGGCAATATTGTTAATTTTGATAAAATTTGTCAAGAAAAAATACATCAGTGTGGTAGGCTAACAGCTCCCGGTATGTGTGTTGTTCTTGCATAATGCAATTATTACATAATGATAATATTGTATAATAAACAAAAACATTGTTATTATTTAGTGTTAAAGTTTTATCCAGAGAGCCCTTGTGAAGCTGTATTACAGTAGTGCCCTGAGACCCCGGGATGGTTGCAAGTCCCTGCACACACATAGGAAGAGATTAAAAAGCTATCATCCCAAACTGAGAAAGTACAGATGAGGCACAGAGAGAGAGAAGAGAAGAGAAAAAAAATACCAAATATTATCAGGCAGGTCAAAGCCAGAGCTGCCATATCGGTCTTTGTGTGACTGATTTCCATGGCTGTGTGAAAGGTGTGAGTCTCTGGAGTGACCCTGGATGCCATTTCCAAGCCATGTCCTCTGCACACCTCTGCTTCTTCACGTGCAGAAAGTAACTTTCCAAGTGCAGTTTGTAATTGCTGTAAAACTCTGTATTTGATGGATCCTTCTCACAGTACCATGGATTGGAAGGGTTTCTGGTATTTGGAACACCAGTCATACTTCTTGGTGCTTGCAATGCTGTAACTTTTCATTCTGCATTTAGTTTGCCTCGGAGTGCCTTCAGCCCATGGATCTGTATGTGTAAATGCTACAGACATACCCGTTTTGAAAGATTTCTCTGTTTTCTTTAATTCAATCGTATTGATTAGGAATGACCCAGCCTGTGGGTATTAAAACAGCGTGTAGCTTACAAGAAGTTCAGAAGTGTTTTTTGTGTCGTAGCTACATCATGTGAGTGGCAGTGGGCTGCTGCAGGAACTGCTGGGAAATCCGAGTCCCTTGATGTGGGAGCAGGGAGCCAGCAGGACTTAACCAGCTTACCCCAGGCCACTGGGGAGGCTTTTGCTGTCTCGAACCCATGAGTTATAACTGGAGTTCCTCCTCTCCCTTCAGCTTTCCAAGCAGCGTGGTGTATGTCTTGTGGTTCTTATCTGCTTGAAAGTATGAGTGCAGAGCTTATCAGATCTGGAATGCTAGCCCCCTTCCTTTTATATGAAAGAATAAATACATATTTAGGTATTTCTTTCATCTGCAGAGTGAATTAGATGTTTTTGGTATTTTCAAGTGTAATTTCAGTGGCAGGTGTAATAATACATTTAAATTAGTGGTTAGACATGTGCATAATTTTTTGATCAAAATGCTTTTTTAGTCTTAACCTGAATGAAGTGATACAGCCAAAAGACCTTAATTTTGTGTTCTGTGCTCAGGTCCTGCGGTGATGGGGTGCTTTACAGATAGGCAGGCACACAGCAGAGAGACCTTCGTGAGCTGCCTGTTGAAAACATAATGCAATATTGTGAATGCATGTGCCTTTACAGAAGAGATCATAAGGAGCTCTTATTTAATATAAAGCTGCCAGATAATGTGCCACTACCAAATGCCACCCTTTTGGGAGAGACAGGGAACAAACTGCCTTGTGAGGTTTGGCAAAAGCGGTGATGCTTATGAAGTTCTTTTTTTTTTTTTTTTTTTTTAGAGGTAGTTTACAGGAGCACCATCTATTGTATGTATATGTCGACATGCTTTTTGTAGGCAGATGTGAGGTTGCTCTAAAGTGGAAGTCATGTAGTTTACGTAAGTGCTAACCATAGCTAAACTGGATTAGAGTGGGTTTGTGGCCAGTCATCTCCAAGCGTGGGCAGAGTGAGCTCACATCTCCCTGCAAAACTCTGTGGAGATGTATCCTATTTTAGGTATTTTTTTTGAGCCTCATTTCTGTAATAACGACATCACAGCTTCTGGTATGTAGAATTGTAAAGCATCGCTCCTACAGAAGGATGAGGTAGTAGCTCCTTTTTGTGAGTAAGGAACTAAGAAGCATCAAGAATCTTTTGATGAAGGTTGAGTGGAAAATCTATAGCAAAGGCAGCGTCTGAATACAAAGCTTTGGAGACCAATTTTTACATTGTGTGCACCGTGTCGTTGTTCTTACCTCACTGTGATGCAACACGTGTTTTAAAATGACCACTTGCGTAACAGGTGGCATGCTCCGATTCCTCCCTTGATAGATCATTGGGCTGCAATCTCTGTTACAGAGTACAAAAATCCAAACGAGAGTCATTGCACAGGGACTATTCTAAAATGAAAAGCATTAGGGAAACAACATTGTCATTGGTTTGGTTGGGTTGGGTTTGTGCGTTTGTTTGTTTTTCTGTTTTTTGTTAATGCATGGAACCAAGGAGACTAAACAGTTCAAGAAACAAGCTGGCAAAGGCAGTAAAATACAATCCTGGGCCATTGAAGAGAAGTGACACAAAGGGATGATAACAGGAATTTCCTCATCTCTTTTGTAGAAAGTCTCATCTATAGTGGTTAATTACTGTGTTTAATTTCCTCTTTCAAAACAATCATGTATGAAGAGTTTTCTGTGTGTAAGTAAAACATTCTTCATTGAACCATCTTGAAACTGTGCCCTTTACCTGATTTAAGTAAGTTTTTTAGAAATCCAACTCAAAGGATTTAATCATAATCAGCCTACAGCCTCCTTCATTTTTGTGATTGTGCTAGAGGCTTACAAGTCATTAATGGTTTTTTAATTGTGAAATTTTGCACGTTTCAGGGTGTGAAATTGCAATGTGATTCAGGCCCTAAATATATAGCTTCATTTCTGTATTATTTCTTTTTCTCATTTCACATCATGCTGTAATTCTGAAAATAGTTTTTAACAGTTGTTGAATGGTACATATTTTAGTCCCAGCAGCCCACAATGATAGGCCACATTCTCAAATGATATAACATGATGCCATGCTTTCTACTAAATAACTACTTCCATTTTTTACTTGCAGGCTTCCTTCATGTTCACTGATGACTGTGCACAGAAAATACAGACTACCTGTAGAGGCTCTATCTTAGAAGAATCAGAATATTTTAATTAAAGATTTTATAAAATTAGTATTTTTTTTCTGCTTTCCAGAAGTGGTGAAATCTCAATTTCTGAAGACTAAAAATCTCTTGGAATTATTAGAGCTGACAGTTTTTGGGTGAAAAAAGGACTATTTAATGAGTGACATTTGGCTATTTATGGAATTTTCCGTGGTTCATAACACATAGGGCATACAGGATCCTATAGTCATAATCTGTTCTATGTCCAGCGTTCTCTTGGTATCAATATGTATTTGCAAGACAATCAAAAGCTTAGCGTTTTGCAAAGTGAGTTATTTTGAAAGACTCCACGTTATTCTTAGTCAAGTCAATGTTAGATGGTTACCTTTATTAACACTTCTTTTAAGTCAGGCCTGTGATTTTTTGGTGTTTGCGGAAATGACTTTGGTCTTATTTCATGTTACCTGACGTTTGGACACCTTTTCCTGTTTAAAAAAACAACCCCAAAGAAACAAACGGTCAAAACCATGAGAACTTCTATGATTGCTTTTGAGCAAACCTTTTCATTTAAAGTGTAACCTTTTATATGGTTTTGCAAATTACAATTTTTGAAGCAACTAAATCAACAGAATACTTTAAAGAAAACTTTGTTCTTGTATGTTTATGCAACAACTATTTACCTGTATAGTCACCTGGATTTTAACTTGAGACACCTACAGTGAAAGTGTGAGTGGTTTAAGGTAACAGAATAAGGGCTGGGCTTCTGAAGGGGTTAGGTCTGTCTTCTCAACAGCAGTGGGAGCTGGCCTCCCAAACACCTTTAAAAGCATGATGCAAGTCTTTTATTGATAACAGAGACAGGTATCTACATCTACATGGAATGACTACTGACCTGTATAGTATTAGTTCTTGGTCTATTTTATTTGTGTAATAAATTTATATTCAGTTGTATGATTTCTATGGAATGCACCTGATAGCAATTTTGTACTAAGCTTTACGATGGCAGTGTTTGGTGAGCAGAAGGTTTTCTGCGTGGATAAGAAAATATTTTTTTTTTTTTTTTGTTTAAGAAAAACTACCTAGAAAGCTAAAAAAAAAGAATAATGTGAGGCTATAGGAGTACAGAAGTAAAAGAGAAAAAAAAATACTTAGCAACTACTTCATCTGATTAGGTCACAAGGTTTGCTTTTGTTTTTTGTGTGTCTGTGTTAGCAATGTTGTCTGTCTTTTGAGCAAGCACTGTGCAAGGTAAAATGAGTCAAGGCAGTAAGAAGCAGGTACCATT
This sequence comes from Pterocles gutturalis, assembly GCF_000699245.1. NCBI lineage: Eukaryota > Metazoa > Chordata > Aves > Pterocliformes > Pteroclidae > Pterocles > Pterocles gutturalis. The sequence goes on from NW_010098935.1 coordinate 44,819, forward strand.
TTCTTCCATGTAAACCCCAGGTACCTCATACTTGAATTTTCTCTGTATTTCTTGTTGATTAGACTGTTTTCAGCATTTCACTTATACTCTGGTTGTGTTGGTAGACTGCTGCTCTTACTGAACACTTACTTGATTGCATTATTTAATGAAATTTACCGAGGGAATGTGGCTGAAGAAGAGTCAGTTTTGTATGATGTACTGAATACAACAGTCCCGCTCACATGAGTCCCTTCTGAATAGGCTGGGCTATTTGGGGTTGGGTTTCTTTTTGTTTTCTCCCACCCTGACCAGATACGTAATGGATAAACCTGCAGCTTATTCCCAGCTCTGAGGTGTTATCAGAGCAACAAGCCTTCATTCGCTCAGGATCCCGGGTACGGTTAGCCCTCTTCTATCTTCTCTCTCACTTGCACTGATGCTGCAAGAAGCAAGGCTTCACATTCATATTATTCTGCAGGAGATTTTACCAAACTGAACTTTTTCCCTGATAGATTAACAGAATGCTAAAGCTAAATTTAAAATTTTGTATATTTAACCTTTCCCCCTAATTGCTTGCCCAGAATAAAGGTTTGGTGCTTTGTTCCTAAATTCTCTACATGAGGTAGTGTGCCTTAAAGTGTATTTATACACTTTTAGATTAATTAACTGTGACCTTATGAACCACTGTCCTTGTTTAATTGGTGGCTCCAAAGCACACTAATGGCATAAATCAGCTGATAATGAGATTCAGACTTGCTTTTAAAATATAAAATAACACTGCATTGATATAACAAATGAGATTTGTTGACTCTGTTGGTATTACAGGAGAGAAGACACAATTAAATGTGTACTTTCAGGATGGGGGAGGGTTTGGTTGGAATGAATAATATGCACTTCAGGGTGGGTGTATGAAATAAGGAGGATATTCTACATCAAGATAAGTTTGGTATTCTCTCCTTGTCTCTAGGCAATGTGCAGTACTGGCTGGTGCACTTTAGGATACAGAAATGTTGTGGGAAGGTGTTTCTTGAAGATTACTGGAGGCTAACAAAAATTATGATTTAATCTTAAATATAGTTACATGTTTTTAAACTGAGCTTACACCCACTGTTTTATGAACTGCAAATTAATCAGATATGCTCCCAGAGAACAAAAAGGTTTTGACCTAAACTAGTTGCCCAGGCTCCATTACTATTTTCAGTTTAATGTTACCCATATCCATCCTCACATTTTGGAAAGAAAACAAGGGCTGTGCAACAAAGTTTCTTTGTTTTCATAAGAACTAAAAATGTGCTGTATGTAGACCAAACAATAAAAATAAACTACTGAACTACCTTCTAATGCATGGGGGTTCTGGAGAGAGGAAACCATGGATATTTAGAGGCATAAAGTGAGTCATTGTGCTAGTTAAAGAATTTTATAAGGCGAGCTCTGTGGGTTTGAGTTGCATCTGTTACCTTTCCAACTAGAACTGAGGGGTATGCAGGAAAAAGAATGTTGGATTTAATCGTGTCTTATAGTGAACCCATTGTACTTAGGCTAAGCTTCTGACTGGGATCTAGACTGCAGGAGAACAAAATTGTTAGTCTTTCTTTCTGTATGAATTTTGCCTTAGATGAGTTCCAGTTAAATGCACCTAAACAATATTACTTTACACCAGTTAAGCTGCAAAATGCTGTTAACAAAATACTTTTAAAAAGTAATGAATGTTCTGCAACACTAGAAAACAAAACAAAGCAAAAAAAAACCCAAGCAAAAATACCCCAACCAGCCAAAAAACCCCTCACAGCTATTTTCCTTATTAAAAGATAACCATGCTTGCATTTATGACAGTTCTTAGAAGCCATAATGGACGGGGTTGCTATGGTGTAAGATGCAGAACAATGAAATAATTGTTTCTCTTGGTATTGGCTTCCTGGAAACAAATTCTGTGTAGGTTACTTGGCTGAAATAGTGACAACAGTCTTGTGTGCTGTTTTATTTAGTTCATGGTTAAAAATTGTAACTATTCTATAATAATAAAAAAGTAAAATTTATCAGTTCTGGACTTTCTTTTGTTTCAACTTCTTTTCCTTTTATGTTTTCAGGTCAGTTTCATGAATTCAAAAGCAACTTACCAGTGATTTCTGGGAGCCGGGGCTGATTTTCTTGTGTATTTGTAAGTATTTATTGATTGATTTTCCTGCTATGTGAATCTTTCTAATAATCTTTTACATGAAGAATGAAAGGTCTTATAAACTGTTGGTGTCATACTGCAGTTTTAAACTGTTCTGTTATTAAGAAATGTACCTAACTGCTTACAAACTTTTTTTGCCTTTTTTTTTTTGCTACCAACTTGTGCTTCAGTTATTCAGAGGGGCTACAGATGCTTGCATTAACAGTGAACATGCTTGTTATTTCAAGCTTCCTTTTGGTTCTAATAATAATAATAATGAGAGACCAGTGTTGCTTACAGTAACACATCAGTTGTGACACTTGCTGAAGACAGCAGCGCATCTAGCTGTTGGGATGAAAATTATTCCTAGAAGTTGGGGCTGTGGTTCAAGACTGACAGGACCTTTAGAGGAAATGCTACATGGGTTTGTTGAGGAAACACTAGGACGACCAGTATGTGCTGAACTAGGAATGTATTTTTGCATACCCTGGAGAAAGCTAACCTCTATGCTTGCAGTGAAATGACTGAGACTCTAGTCATTTAGGCCATGGCCCAAGAATATGTTCCAGCATATGCCCGAGTTCAAATAAAGCAAATGGGACTAGGCCTGTGCTTTGAGAAGGGGAAGGTCAGAGGAGAGGATCTGGGAGGAAGACAGTTATTTATGCAACAAGTAGAAAGCTTTCAGAATTGCTATTTTGGATAGTCTTCAGCTTTAGTCAAGTGTAATAAGGAAAATTTAGTGGGATTTTGACTTGGTATGATATAAGTTATTGCAATACCTCTTGTATGATGTAGTATAAATGAAACCAATCTATGCAGCTTGTTCTCTTAAGTCACAAATATAGTTTATGAATAAATATTTATTCAATCATTTGTGGAAAGAGATGTTCACAAAACTACATTCATCAGGGAAAAATATGGCTGATTCCCCTCTCAATATGGAAATGTGTTCAATTTGTACTAACCCTTCCTCTTTACAAATGTTCATTTTCATGTATGGTTTTGCTATTATATTTGCAGTTTCCTTCATTTACAAGTCGGTATCTTTTTAACGAGCATTGTCAGTCATATTTAAAGAAAATATTGTTATCAAACAAAATAAACAGTTTTAAAAGTATTACCATTGAAAATAGTTCTGAGGAGGCAATGTAAAGTGATTACAGAATAGAGAGTGAGAAATTTGTTGTAACTCTTCCTGGCTTTGCCACTGCATGGTTTTTTTTTCAAGCAAGCAGTTAGGCTTTCTTTGCCTCATTTTTCTCATCCATAAATGGAAATGGTAGTATGTCAGTCAATACAAACAGTACCTCTTTATACCTCAACATGGAGTATACTTGCCAGTCAAAGCAATGGAATAAATACAATAGTAGATTCGTGGTGAACTTTTTTCTGTGTACCAGGCCAATTGGATGAGAACCTGTATGTATTGTTTAGTTCACATTCATTTAGTATTATGAACGTATGAAGAGCTTTGATAATGATATTGTGGACTCCTGATCTGAGTCCTGCTTTTCTTGGTTGACAGTGACAAAAAGCTGTGGCAGAAAAACATTGACATTAAAAGTACTCTGAAAACAATGTTTGCGTTTAGGTCAATCAAGTAAGTACTTAAACTTTAGTGAGAAGTATGGACAGTTGTTATCCCACAGCTGTACCCTGGCTTTTGCAGAAAAAGTTGTTAGAGCTGAGACACCGTACAGTACTGTGCCCACGAGAGCTGGAAAAAAAACCTTACCAACGACGCCAAGTAAATGACTGTACAAAATGACTGTACAACATGAACCACAGTCTAGTCTTTTGTAGGTATTCTCTGCAACTCAGAGTGCAATCACATTGACAGGAATATCTGGAGAAGCTAACACCATGGCTAGCTGTTCTTGTTTTCTGATTAAAGGACTTATTTTAGTATTTAGCACTATATATCTAGGAACATATGCAAACCTTAAGCTCCCATAAACTGAGAAGAAAATGTAGGCTGTACTACTGATTGATTCAGCCTCGTGTTTCCTCACATACTGAAAAAAGGATTGAAGTATACATTCTATAGTAATACAGGTTTAGATCTTCTTAAATAATCTGTATTGTACCTCTTCGAACTTGCAAATATTCTGCAGGTAGGATGCAGATGTAGGCAGTTCAGCAGATGCAGCCTCTTACTGTTCAGTAACAGTAATATGTACAGTGTCATAAATTTTCACTGTGCTCCATAGACTAAGAGGATGGGTTGTTACCTCCAGTATTCTTCAATTTAAAGGCTTGATTTCTGCCCATACTTATTCATGTGAGGTGACTGTGGAAGCTGATGAAATCAGGATCAGGACCTGAGGCTGAGCAAATAGGCCCTACCCAAATGATACCGTATAAGATGGGAGCTTTGCGTGGCTGGTGTGGAAGACAAAAAGTTTGCATATATGAGGAGTTTTGAGAAGACTCAATTCTAAGCAGCATTTAAAAAATGCTAATGAGAAGTGTATACGTTTTTCATGTTATGCTATAATATTTGGGCATGTTTTTATAGTGTATTTGTTTGATGTATACTCCAAAGGGAAGGAGTGTAGATCAGTGCTAGGAAGATTGATCTTTGAAACTCTGCATATTTTTTCTATGGGAATACAGCAAGATCAGCTAAATACTGCTATAGGTCTATACCAAAGCTATTTCAGCCAGGGGCTATAATAACTTTTTCCTCAAATTTTTGAAAGTTTTGTCATAGATGCATTCTGCTATAACATGTAATTACTTGGATCATCCAGTTCAGACAACTTTGGGGTTTTTTTGTCATATTTGGCTAGTTTTGTTCAGGAGAAAACAGGATTGATGATTCATACAAAAGTAAATTTCATGGAAAATGTGACATTTGTGCTTTTGTGTTATGCCCGCAGAGTAATTGTCCTAACTAAAGGTTACTTTTTTTCAAGAATGTGGTCTTAACATGGTTTAATTTATTTAATTGTTCTTCTCAAGTAGGTTTGCCCAGTAGTAAACTGCAATAGTTATTTAAAGTTACAGACAGCAAGTAAATGCCCTCTAATAACACAGCATTTAAAACAAATTTTGCTTGTACATCAGGGATTAGAAATACCTTTTTACTAGCAGGTAAACATTCTATTGTGACTTGACTACAAAGTGAAAGCAGTGACAGAGGGGAAAAGAAATCCCCTGAAATGAATGGTGTTAAAGACCATGCAACTTCAGTGTCCTGCAAGAACAGCTCTTTAGTGAAAAGCCTGTATTGAAAATACAGTGCAAATAATATAATTGGATTTGAGACTAAAATAAAATTGCTTTAAAAACTAACAGCAGCAATTTTTTTTCAAAGAAGGTTTAAAAACAAGAATAGAAACACTTAGGGGACACGAGCATGTGCGGACATTATAACACAACATTGTAACACAACAAAACTGAGGTTGTGAGTAATTAAACTTTATCTTTTGAAACACTGATCCAGTCAGCACATCATCAGGGAGTATGCTTTGCAAACTCAATATTTAATATTTTTTCCTCAATCTTATTTTTAAGGCAATTTTTATACTTGCTTCTGGTTTAAGTTGGAATGGCTCTATTTAAAACTTGGAGAGTGCATTTATTTACACTATGAAGCATGTGACCAAATAAATCTGTGTTTTGTATTTGTACCAGCTTATTTAAAAGGAGAAAACTATTAAAATGTGAATATTTACACGATAAAGTCAAAGAAAGCACAGCTTATTTGGTGCAAGCGAAGACATACGTGGCTTTGGTACTATTTACCTTTACAGGTTTAACTGATAACGTCTGATGTTCTGATTTACAGCTAATGTACTTGGGAACATATAGCATCTATAGTGTCTAGAAAAGCAATATACTGAACTCAAATCTTAAAAAGTTGATGTCCATTTTTCTCTTTGTAAGACACAATTGTTCATCAGCATTTTGGTCAAGGAGGTGTTTATCAGCTTATCACTTACCTCTTTCTATAAAGAGCTGATTCTTGCAAAATTCCTATTAAGAAAGCGAAGTGATGCCTTACTCGAAGCTGTGCTGCAACATCCATACATTTTTGGCATGTGTGTGCTGGAGGTATCAGAGGTCTTTATCCTCCTCTGCCTACTTGCCTGCTAACATTTGTGACATACTAATGTAAAATGATGTGGTTGTACCATGAAGTAGCGCCTCAGCAATTTGAAGCTCAGTTTTTCTGGGATTATTTTACAAATGGTGAATATAAAATCTGCTTCTAGTGGAAGGCTGTCTTACTGTTTTTGTGCAATGCTTGCACTACAGATTTTCTGATAGAGACAAAGTTCCAGTATAACGTGAGGTATAAATAAATACAAAAGCAAGGCACCTGCCTTGAAGGGTTTTCTTGCCTGAGACAGCTTCTGTAAATACACATATTTTAGATGTACTTAAGCCAGACTCAGATGAGTGGAAACAAAATGGAAGGGGGGGAGAGCATTACTTTACACTCAAGTAACACCTAGTGCAGAGGTGGCCTGGCACATTTACTAGCGTGGGTCTAACAGAAGCCTAGCTGCATCCATCCAGAGCTTTGTACTTGTGCTTAAAGAGAGGAAGGTGTGGAAAAAAGGCTGAAGGAGGGAGAAAGGTGGCTGGGACACTCATTGCTGAGAACAGGACAGAAGTCCAATTAAAACTACAAAAAGTTCTGTTCTTTGGAATCTGGAATTTGCTCTCCCTGCCCTGTGCTTCTAGCTGGGATGTCTGATGGACTCCCTGTGTGGAGTTTTCTGAAGCTGTGTGGCTGTGGGAGGTCACCCAGGGACTTCTAGCTCTAATAGAAGGAGTGCCTGTTGCATGGTGCTGGCACACGAGCATGTTCCTATCTGAGTTCCTGTTTACCTTCTGAGTGCAGCAGACGTTATTTTGGCTGCTTCTCTATTGACCGTACAGCCTGTTTCGTGGTAGCAAGTAGATAAATTGATATACAGAATGCTCATATTGTGGAAGCAATATGCATTGTATTAATTTTAGCCAGTTTTTCTTATAATAGGCAAATAGTGCACTTAAACTACTTCTAGGATTTTTGTATTTAACGTAGCACAGAAATGTTCTTAAAATCTTTCTGAAGAATGAAATATATGCCACAGGAGAAAATACACAAAATAACAGTTTTCATTCATACAAACCCAAAGGGTTTCATGCTATTACTCTTCAGCACTTACTAAAATGAGAACACCACTGAGGGTGAGAGCACTATCCCACCAGCTTCTGACACATGGCACAAAGACAGGGGCCATGTATGTGGTCTTTGCCTACTTTTTGATGAAGTTGAACCATTTAGTGAAGCTGCTGCTAGAAATGCTTTTTCAAAGGATTGTCATGCTGTGGATATAAGCGGCGACCTCCTTGCTCTACTGCTACTCCGTATGTGTGCTGAATGAGATCTGTGTAATGCACTAGATCCATCTGCTGTCTAAAAAATTCTTTGCAAAAGTACTCAGCAATAAAATGGAAATCCTCATCCAAACAATTCTATATGCTGTTGAAGTTGCATGCAATGCTTGGGAGAGAGGAATCTGTTAGGAAGTATTTGTGCTGAGAAGCTGAATTAAGAACATGGAAGCAAAATATTTGTGCAAGTCCATATCTGGATAGAGACCTATAGGTTTTCTGCAAGTGACTGGCATTTGCAGATCCAAAATATTTTTAGAAGAAATCGTTGTTCATCACAAGCCCAAAACCTCGGGTCACTTAATAAGTGCAATGCAGTGTCTTAGAAAAGCTGTAAAGATGATTTTCTTTAAGCCACACTGCAAGTAGTAAATTCTAAAAGTAATTCTCATTGTACGTAAATTACACAAAGGATTTGTTTTTCTATAGTGTGGATGAACAATACCAACATTTTATGTCAGCATTAACTTTTCAAATCGTATTACTTAAAAGAGTCAGGGTTATAAAGTGTCCACAGACAGCTTCATTTTCTGTCTTCCTAATGCACATATACCAATGGCTGTTTGATTCATTTATTGACATAAAACAGAATTGCTTAGAACTAACCACTCATTCATCATAATCACAGTTACAAGAGAGCTTGGGGTAAGAGGTTAACTGCTTGCTAGATGTATCAAGATCTTTGGTATACACTAAACCTGACTCGATAGAAATCTGATAATGGTCTCTTGAAGGTAAAACATAAGTGTTAATAGCTAAATAAAAAAAATGATAAAGACTGTACTGTAAAACACTCACATTTCTAAAGTTAATTAAAAAGAGCTGATCAAAGTGAAGCCTCCATTAAAAATGTTACTTTAAGATATTAAAGATAAGATGGAGTATAAAGGTCAATTTTAAAAATCAGTGCATTTTTTAAAATCCCTTTTCCATGAATGATACTTTTTTTTTTTTTCTTGGCAATGCTTTCATTAATAATGAAAATATAAATAATATGAAAATGTTCATTTTTACTTTTAGTAGTTTCAGTTCATGCACAGTGATGATGAATTGATATTTAGGGGTATCTACATTAACAAGACATTGAACAAAATCCATTTGAGTTAACGGGGAGCTGCTTCTAGTCTTAATACATGTGTGCGATGGATTCAGTACTGTGCATCGTAACATATTCAAAGGCTACCCTTAATTGTGTAAATACCATATTATCTTTGTGGGTTTATTAGAGATTGCTGTATAATCCTGCCTCTGAAAGTTAGTCTGAAAGATGCTCCCTGCAGGAGCCAAAAAGCCCCAGGGGGTAATTAATCCTGTTCTCCGATGCTAAAACAAAGCAGGTTACATGAGTTTTTGAAGTTTCACCTCTCACTTCCGCCTTCCCCAGTGAAACAGTTCACAAAATGTAAGACTTCATTCAAAATTCTCACTTTCAGTATAAAATGAAAAGTTTGATTTAGAAAGGGAGATGGTCTTCCTCTGGAAATGGGCAGGAATGAGGGTCTGACTGAGACGCGTGCTCCTGCAGGAGATCTGAAGTACTGAAGGGCCCCCAGGTGCAGATGGATGACTAGCTGGCAAACTGGCTGTGTATATGGAATTCCTACTGGTTTAGTACCTATTTTCTACTCAAATGCTTTAGTATGTGATGTATAATACTTTTAAAGAATTGCCTGGTCACTGATACAACACTGAACTACAGTTAGATCTGCTGAAGTGATCAGAATAAGCACAGGAATCTGAAGCCAAGATTAGCATGATCAAAGTGGAGTAAAAATATAACTCCCCAAAACCTCGTAATTAACTACCTAAAACTTAAGAGGTGCTCCTACAGCTGGCACAAGGGCTCCGAGATGTGGTTAACTTCAGAGTATGTGATAACACTCCTTGAGCCTATTTCAGCAGAAGTTTTATGAACTTCACAGCCCCATTCCCAGACAATCACAGCTAGGAAGTGACTATTACTGCTGTGCTTATGTGTAACTTTTCTGTAAATTAGTTACTCATTTTTTAATCTCTTGTTCTTAAAGGTGTTTTTTATGGACATAACGGTGACTTTTAGAGAACAATGAGGGGAACATAACCATGCACATTCTATTATCTTTTTGCTGTATTCCTCAAAACAGCTGCAAAACCTGTATCTTATTCCAGATTCCTAGATTTGTAGACAGGATAACATATAAGCATCCTCTCCACGGACCAATTTACTCAAATAATTATATAATTATTGAAACAAAATACAATAATAATCTTATTCTTCCTGTATTTTTAAAAATTGATTTTGTACATTCTGATTGCCACAGTTTGCATTATAGATTTGGTTCAGATTGTACAATATTTAGCAGCAAGCTATAACAATAATCAATGGTCTGTCCTGTTAAAAGCATTTGAGTGGAGTTCCTGCATTCAGCATAACATGCCAGCCTTTTTTTTTTTTTCTTTTTTTTTTCTTTTTTTTTTTCTCCCCTCTCTCTTTTTAACTCTGGTGGTTTGTTTCTTTGTGTGAATAAACTTCGTTCCTCCAAAACAGCCTTCCATTTTTCCTCACCCACCCACCTGTCATTAACTGTTTGGTTACCACTTGAAATACTTCATCACTGAGATTCAAACTCATTGTCCTGTGGCCATTGTTGCTCAGCAGAACACCCCTGCTTGCTTTCTACACAAACACACACACAAATTAATAACTGAGTGGAACTCCTCCTCCTCTGTGCTCCAGAAGGAGCTGCTCCAAAAAGAAGCCATTTATAGTATCAATAAACTGCTTCTCCAACCATGTACAGATGTGTTATTCAACCAGTTAATATTGGGGTAGTTAAAATCACCCATTATTATTTTTCTGGCAGATTTTGCCACTTCATTAATATCTTTCAACATACTGAGTTGCTTGGCTGTTCCTTCTTTTACATGGCTTATATCATATCATGCCATCACAGCATATTCTGTAGTTTCGAGTTAATTGCCCAATTAACAGTGGTATTCATGAAGTGCTAGGAAAATTCCACAACTAATGATTTGGACAATTTCAAAATAGGTTGGTATTTCATAGTTTAAAATGTCAAACATGCCAATAGCTGCAAGCTTAAGACTGTGCAGGCTTAGAACCCAATAGCTCAAAAATTTTGTATCGCAAAAATCATAACCCAGCCCTCAGAAACATGTTTCCCAGCCCCCAGTATTTCCATGTAGGGAAGTTCTGCACTACTCTAATTTCTCCTGAGACTGGTGAGGTGGGAGAGCGTGTAATAGGAGCTCCTTGGCTTCTCTATATTTTGTGGAAATGTGGAATAAATACCTTCTGTCAGCAGTGAATGCACCCTCACCCCCAAACTGCCCCCAGATAATGTTTATGGCAGCGTTGGGGAAGCTGCTGTACTAACAGTTGTGCATATGCTTACAAGACTCCAGAAAACAGAGATGCAAGTGATTGGACCGTTGTAGGATTTGCTAGAGGACTTTGTACTTCTCTTTCCCATTGCCTGTATTAGGTAGTGATATTAACAATACGTAGTTAGCTTTGATGGGCCATTGTTCCCAGATGCAACTGAGAGTTGCCAATAGACTCTCTAGGCAGTGATCTGATTTTTTTGTTTTGTCTCACCAGCTGCCGTGCAGAGATGCCAGGGGATGCACTGCCTACCCTTTTTGCCTTTTCTCGGTACCTTCTGTGCCATTTATGAGTTGTAGGATTGAGGTGATGCCATGGACTTACCCTTCAGAGTCCGGGAAGGGGCTGGAGCTGTAAAATAATTTCATTATCATTCCCCAGGAAAGAAATGATTCCTTTTCAGCCTTGAAATGCAGGGTCAGAAGCAGGGGTACGGTAAAGGAGACAGTCCACCTCCTCAAACCTAAAGGATCACAGGCTCAAGGTTCATTTCCAACATTTTACATTATTAGAACATTTTGAATTTCACTACTTATCCAGTCTATTGAGACTGTATTGGTGATCTAATGCAAACTGCTCAGAGGTATATACATATGTGATTAAGGCCTTAATTCAGCAGGGTGCTTTAAGTACTTGGAGGTACTTCATTGCAATTGACAGGACTTTGCAGGAGCTAAAATCCTGTGAATACTGAGTTCTTTGCTGGTATGGTGCTGATTATGTAAGTATGGTGGATAGCTCTATTTAAAAATTAAATTACTGAAATAGTGTTGTTTAGATCTTCCTTTTCGTCCTTCTTGGACTTCTGTCAGATTCTTTAGGACATTATAATTTACATTTTATAACAAAAATATGGTGAATTGTCTTATCTTATTCCTCCTGACAACTCAGCAAACTGTCATTAACATTTTTCATCAGTATTCTGTTTAGAGTTTTCTGAACTGAACAGTATAGTGGTGACAGCTCATTTTTAGATGCTATTACAGTTCTTTCACATCTTTATAGTACTGTAGTAAAGCTGAATTTACTAGCTACCTTGAAAACAGAGTAAGGCAGCATTAGACTCTGCATTAAAGTGATTCAATACTCTTTAGAGAAAGCCTTCTTAACTTGAGATCAGAGACAGTATGTGTTTTGGGGGCAGTTTTATAAGGATTGCCAATAAACTTGAATGCAACCAACAACAGCTGCTTTTTGAAATATTCCTCTGTCCAGCCCAATGAAATTTAGGGGAATTTGCTTTGCTTTGTAAGCGCATGTGATCAACATTAGCATTCAGGGAAGCTGCACCTGCAAATGGCAGGGAGGCTATATCCTAGAGGCCAATGCTGTGCTTTGAATTGGTAAAGATGGGAGGGATCAGCTTGCATGCGACTTGTTTCTCCTTGAGAGTTAGTGCAAATCTCCAGTCTCTTAGGTAAGTACCACACTCTGGTATATTTTTCCTAAACAGTGTTCTTGGTGGCCATGCAGATTCTTTCCAGTTTGGGTGTACAGAGAGGATATTTGTTTTCATAAGTGTTGAAGAGTTAAGAAAATGCAAAGCCTTCGAGGTGTCCAGTGTTTGCATCCAGTCAGGTTGACTTGTCCAGTGGTTACTGTTCCTGGCTTTATGGTTTGAGCAGCTCACTTTGTCTTGGTTTCCCTTCTTAATCTTTGACTAACTATTTCACATTTTTAAACTATAATCTTATCGTGCATGGCAAAGTCTGGTGCCCAAAAGAGGGATTAGTGGAGGCCTCCAGAAATGGCTGTATGATCGATTACAATTGTTACTATTATACTGCTACTGTCTGTAGTACAATTCAGTAAGTGCAATTTTAAACTACTAATAACTCAGAAGCTACCCACAACCCCTAGAAAATGTCTTACTGCTTTTAAAGGATATGGGGTTCTGCATGTTCTAATTTACACAGAAGTTATATGTGCTTCTTACCTTGGTACCATTTTTCAATAATTTTGCACCAAAAGCTTATTTTCAGATTAAACTTCAGTTGTAGAAATAACCCCTTGGCCAATCATGATTTTAGAGAATTTTGCATCTAGACAGCTATGAAAAAACATTTGCTGAGTTATTTTTGTGTAAGATATGGTCATACACTTCCTATGTAGCACAACAGAGCATTTAGTGTTCATGAAAGAAACTCTTTCAGTACTTTGAATGCAGCAGCTTAATGTTATCTCTTAAAATGTGATAGCTTTTTTTTTTTCCAGGTCAAATTTAGTAAGTCAATCACACTATAGCCTTAATAAATTTTGAGAATATGACCAATTAATACCAACATCAAACAGAAAAATATTAAAAAGAAGAACAAGCTGTCTTTTTAAAATGGCAGTCTCTGATTCTATTACATTTTTTTTTTTATTCCAAAGTAGGAATTATAAAATTAAGTGAACACCAAAAGAAAATCCTTCTGTTTTTAATTGATTGCTCAAATTCTACAAACTGAAAAACAGCAGGGATGTAAAAAGTGGTTGACCTTTCATTAATAGCAATGTTACCATTAATGACCGTAATGATGTATGCAGTATTGCAAACTGAACAGAATGGAAGAGGGTTATTTTTATGTTTAAAAATATAATTATTAATTAAAAATTAAATAGAAATAATTTTAAAATAGAATGGTGACCTATCATAGATGTAAGTAGTATAATTTGAGATCCAAGATCTAGAAATTACTCAGCTAAGTAATCCAGGTTTCATTGCAAACTTAACTTCTAATTCCTCTGCCACATTTGACCAGCCTAAAGATCTCTTTGATAGCGTTGCAAGAGTCTTGTTTGCAAACCCACTTTCCAAAAGAAGTCTTGAATTCTGCTGTCCTAAAATGTTCTTTGTTTCTTCAAAGATGTAGGATTACAATTTTCAGTATTTCTGTGAGTGAAAGGGAGAAGTTGCCTGGTGTTAGGGAAAACATCATGTTTTTGAGATAGAAAATACTTCTCTCACCAGAACAATCTTGTGGAATAGCCTCTTATGCAGTGTTTAAGGCCAGTACATTTAAAATAACGGTTCTAAAAACAGGAAAAAAAATACAGAAAAGGATGATTCCTAATTGTAGCTATTTACTGGACAGTGTCTCTGTGTTTTGCTGTCAATTTTCTAAAAAAACAAAGAGTTTACAAACTTTAAAGACTAAAGGTGATCTCAAATGCATCCTTTTCTTGGTTAAAGGTTCTGCTATATCACTGCTAGGACAAAAAAGTGAAGTGCCTCTCCACCAGCTGCAGAGAAAGAAGGTGATTTGAATGTTAATGAAGGATAGAAGTTTCATAGTAACAGAAAAACAGAGGCTCTATAGATAAGAGAATACTTTCCCAGGACGTCTCAGTCTGCAGTTGTTGCAACCAGAGGAAGTAATATTACTAAGGAAGTATTTAAATGTCTTTAACAGATATTAGATGGTGAAGTGGAGTAGTCATTATATTCCTGTCCAAGCTCCAATGCATGAGAGGTCTATTGAAATACAATCTTTTGAGAATATCCACTTAGTCCTGTTTCTAGACTCCCAGATTAGTTTGGGCATCCTGTTAATCTACAGAGCTCCAAACACGAAAGATTTCTCAAAGAAGTTTCTAAAGTTACTGTTTAATGTGGAAATAAAGATCATAAGGTTCATTGTCTTTATAAATTTATAAAATACTCATACTCCCCTGCCCCGCCTTGCACCCCAACTGGAAAAAATTCCTGATTCAACGGCATTGAAATTCTTTCCTGATATTTCCATATTAGCATCTTTTGGACCTGGCAGTGTCTTCGAATTGTTTATAGCTCTTGATGCGAACATAAGAATTCCTTTTTACTCCTGCTTACTCTTTAGTTTTGATCATTCATTGCTGTGTTTCATGAGCCCCACAACACAATCCACTCTTTCTAAATGTCTGATCCATTCACACAGATAGTCCTACAGACACAAACTGGCATTCATGGCCTTCCTTGCCATTCCTGTAAAGAAGGAAAAAAAAGAAGAAAAAAGAAAAAAAAAAGACAGTAAAAAATATTTGTGTCTCTTGTCTTTTAGAGTTTGAGTCAACATACTTATACTCTAAGGTATTCAAATGTTTGGTTATTATTAAAAGCACTGTCACATGGTGTCCTCAGCAGTTATTTTCTACCGTTATAGTGGTTTTTTTAAAGCAAATTAACAGAAAAGTAGCAATGAGTTCACAGCAGTACCACTGAATTGTACAAATCCCGAGACCTTCACAGATGGGCCTTGAGCCTATAAAGGTACAGCATTTGTCATTCTGATGAATGGCTTTTCCTGCCCATAAAGTAAGGGAAGTAATCCGTCCTCATTCTGCTGACTTCCCTCTAAGCAGAGACATATATTTGATTGCCAAACTCTCCTTTCCATTCTTCAACTAATCCTAGGGAAAAATGGAAATATGCTGAAAAGCCTGTGACACATGGTGGATGACTGGTTCTTTGCTCCCAGAACGCCCATCTGTAGTGCTTGACAACCTTATGCTTTTTCTTGCTCCTATTTAGTATCTTGATGGAATTGCTGTGGGATCCATTGAGATTAAATTTCTGCCATTACATAGGAGATGTGTGGCTTTCTGGAACGATAAAACCCAGTTGTGGCTCTCTGAATACCCAGTAGAGAGCAGAGTGAAGATCAGCTGGTTTAAGCTAAAACCAAGTCACACGCAACAAGGGATGCCCCTCCAAAACATCTTCCTCTGGTGTTCTCCGTTGCGTCTGTCTAGCATTTACATGCTAGATTTCAGGTAAATATGAATAATAATCAGTTTCCCAGACAAAAAAGGGAGATCTATACCTGAGTGCTATTTCAAAATGTTGATTTGGGGAGGATAATGGAACAACAAATACTCTTTTCCCCTTGGAATCTGGTGTCTGGTGTTTTCCCTCCTCCCCACCCCCTGTAATCTCATCTGTGTGAGATGCCAGACTCTGAAAAACACCAATGTAACAGTCCATAAGTCTGTTGAACTTTCTTGTTAACTGTCTTTAGGTACCTACTGTTTCCATCATCACCATGATATCTGAGTACCTTGTAATATTTTTTCCCTAGTATTTTGGAATAATACTAACTTCTAGGTCTTTAAAAGAAGTAGTGAAAAGATTGCTTTACTCACAGTTCTGTCAGGAATGGAACCTCGTAGCTAGGGTTTTGGGAATCCTTTCTTGAGGCTTATTTTGGCACTGGTCAGTCAAGGTTACAGAAATTATAAATTAGTTGCTTGAATTTTTTTTTTTTTTAAACAGGACACATTTGTATTCAACAAACAGGGTAAATTTGCCACTGCTGTGGAGTGTTTCAATATTACCAATACAAGTTCATTAGAATTAGTTTAATTCAGCTACTCTAAATGTAGCTTTACTACCTCTAAACTGCATCAAAGTGACTTTTGTGAAATCACCCTTTGCTTTAATTCATCTCACAAAATTGATAAAATGTCAGCTGTGTCATGTGATAGAATATACAGATGCTCCTGATTTTTCCTCTGTTTTTACACTTGCACAGAGACATGCTTAAGGTTAATTCAAGACGGATATTAGAAGCTAAGTGAGAAAGGAGCCTGAAGAGCTCTGGAAGCTTAGACATGTCATCCTGGTTCTTATCTTTAAATATAATGCAGTCTGTTGTCATGTGCTAGTGATGTCAAGTATCATCTGAGCATTCTTTGGGCTATCTGGCTCCACGTGCTACTGGCACATGTACATATTTCTGTCCATTTTTTAGCGGTACATATTGGGCTTGTTCCTGTGTTAACATTCCTTCCATCAGTCCTGAACGCAAGCCAGCTCTGCCAGCAGGAGAATTTTATATCTGTTTCATATGTTGGTACGATGACGACTTAAAAGGCCACTCCTTAATTCCTTCCAGCTAAGGTTTCTTCTTTTATTCTATATTACAGTGTGAAGGTGTCTTCTTTTGAGACAATTCATTTCAAACAGTTTTACATCTTTGATGTCTTCTGCCAAGCAGTATGGGACACACAAAAGCCAGGAAACCAGGATGTTCTTTGGTACAACCTTTAGCAATGCTTCTGTGCAATTACTGAGGTAGGAAAAAAAGGAAAAGGGTAATAATTTTTAATTGTTTTCTTACAATAGAAGATATGTGTGTAAATCAGATATGGACTATAAATCAGAGTTATTTTCATTAGTTCTGTAGCTAAGGTTTTGTTCATATTTACATCTTGGAAAGATCTAATTCTGGAGAACAGCTGAGTAGGAGGATCCTTCTCTGTAGTCATCTCTGACTGATAGCTTTGAAGCAGTCTCCTTTTCTGTCTATGAAAACATATCATTCAACAGTAGATGGGATTTGCTGGACATGCTCCTCTTGAAGAAACGGACAAGTTAGCAACATTTTCCACTGGCAAATCTCCAGGGCAAAATATTTGTTATAGTTCTTGTATATCTTTATACTTTATCTGCATGCTTTAGCTTTTGTGTCTTAATAACTTAAGAGTTCTAACCTGCTCCCAGGGTAGAAGTAGCTGCATGGTTAAAAGTGGTCTCAGTTTTTGGCCGCAGAACTATGTTATTGCAGAGCACTTCTAAAGTATCTGAAGACTGAAGAACTGCAGTATCAGTTTCAAAATACCAGTTTCACTGTGCCTATCTAGGAGATGCTTCAGATACCTGCCTCAGACAAACTTGACAATAGACCTCCTTATGACCAGGAATTTCTGCCAGAACTCCCAGCAGGTTTCTGGTAGAGTTTTGCTTTAGCTTTGGCAAAAGTTTGAACACAGCATTGTAACTGTAATAAGTTTGTTTATAGAATGCTGGAGTATCTGAAAAATTCCAGTCAATTCAATTTAGGAGTCTAAATCCTTTTGTAAGTTTATAGTAGCTATGCTTATAAACATCCAAGTCACTTATTAAGACGTGAGTGAGAATTCTCACTTGTTGACACATTTGAAATTTTTCTTTAGGGTCTTTTAAAATACATTACAAGACGTTTTCTGTTGAAAACAGGATGAACGGAGCTTTGCTAGTTGACTAATTAGAAGTTTAATTGGCTAACTTTTTGTGCAGTTTTTCTGAAGCCTAGTGCTTCAGTGAAGATCAGACTGCTCTTACAAAATCTGTTTGTGCAGTAATTCTTTTTCCTCCTTTTAACTGTTTTGAATACAGCTTCAGTGTAATATGGTGACAGGGAGAGGGGTGGAGCTGCCTTGCACTCTGAGCGAACAGCTGAATCCAAGAAATGTGTTCTTTAGTGGTAAACCTATGGGATGGAATCAAATGTGTTCTGGAGGATAATAAAGTTAAGGAAAAATAATGTATTATTTCATTTTTAAATTCATAATGCCAAGTGGAAGAACTGTATTTTCAGTAGCTTGTTCCTTTGGACTCTAAGCTGGGTGGAAAGTTGCCACTTGTTTGTTTTTTCTGTCCTGTGGTGTGCTCTTTGGGATATTAGTTTCTGAAAATTTTATGTACTACTCTGTACTGTTACATCTAAGCATGAAGTTTCTTGCAATAGAATACATTAAATACATATGACAGAGAAGCACAAAAAATACATGAAAAAGTGAACTGGATGATGAAACTCATTGTGTTTAGATAATTTTTAATAATTAAGGACATCAGATATGTGTTTGGTATCCGCTATCAAATAATGTTCTACTGTGAGAGTTTTTTCCGATTAATATCAAAGGTAGAAAAAAATCCCAAAACCTGCCTTGTGACACTGCTGTGGATTTGCTATTGGCTTGCACTTATTGACTCAAGCTAAGTCATTTTATATGACTGTAAACTTATTTTTTCACTTCTTGAAGAAAAAGAGTTTTTATCACAGGTATTTCCAGCATGTCATGAAGAAAACTTGTTTTGGTTCATACTTTGTTGCTTCTAGTTTGTCCTCCAGTATATTGAGATTTTGTATCAGGAATATGTTCAGAGCAATATATAATTGTCCCGGACTGAAACAGAAGAGCACAAATGCCCTAGCATTTTGAAAGTTGAATGTAAAACATATAAATACATTCATGTTTTCTTTCTTTGCAAGTTGATTACTTACAAGTGAAGTTTACTACATTTTAGTAGTTTTATGCCTTTACACAGCTGCAGTCTGCTACACTACAAAGCCAAAGCACGAAATAAGTTAACGAAATAAGCAGTGTCTTCTGAAGGAAGGCAGGAGAGCCCAACAGACAGCACTACAATGCATGGGCAGAGTTGGTTAGCAAATCTGAGGAACTCATTCTAAGAATTGATTGTCACATTGCATGCACAATAAGTATTTTTTTAAATTTATTTTTTTTTTACAAATGCTTTCAAATATATTACCCAAATAGCTGTATATGAAAAATTTACAATCATTTAGAAAATAGAACAAAAAGAATTTGATTATCTGGATGCAAGACAGACCTGACCCTAGATGACATATTCAGTCACACCTTTAATAAATCAGATGGGTCTTGTAATCCTAAACCAGATCAGTATATACTATTTTAGAGCACCACTCTGCACAGAATCAGCAGGAATTCATGTTCTAAAGGATATACTTATTTGCATCAGTCCAACCGAAGTTTGAGAACTAACTTACGCTGAAGTGCTATAGTGAATCAATGAGAAGTCCAAGTATTCAAAGCATGTGTTCTGCTGTAGAATTCTAAATTAAGGTGTTGTACTTCTGTTGAAACACATGCTCAGAAAAGATGAGTATAGGTAAATGACCTGAGGTTAATATCTATCATGTGTAACTTGAGTTACGTGGACCTTTTGGGTTCTTGTTTTCCTTGATTTTTGTTGGATAGACCTTTGACATTTTGAAGTTACAGCATAAATTGAAAGGATACAGCCAGAGCAAGGAAATGGACAGGAACCAAATGGTTTAAAAGTAACCAGGCATCTCAGGTGAGTCTGCAAGAGTCGCTTTATGTGGAAGATCATGAAAGTTGTTATAAATGACGTAAGTACACAGATAGTTCAGTAGCTTCAATTTCAGCATCGTTGTACAAAGTGTAGTACATGTCTGAGTGATTTGATTTGCTTTTGCCCTGGAAAGTCATAAAGTCCAACTTGGCTTTCTGACACTGACTAAGCTACGTGGATTAGGTATAGCTGATCTTAAAAGAGAAAAATTGCACACTTGGCAAACCTAGCAGATATTTTGACACACTCTTGGAGCTGATAAGAATCATCATAAATTTAAACGTTGCCTTACCTTGCACAGAAACTGGACTTAATGGCTTTGAATTTTTCATGAATGACTGAACACACTGTTTACTAATAAGACCAAGGTTTTTGGGTGGGAGAATTGGAGAGGAACAGGACTATGAAGGGTGCTATAAGGCTACTGATAGAGTATCATATAATTTTACTAGTTACATAACTGCTTTTAACTACTAAACTCTCTCTGATTAAAATAACAATCGCGCTCGTAATTTTTCTGAACAGCTGCTGCTACGGGGGGTCATTACCTTGGAGAGCTTTGAAATAATCGTACTCCTAATACATGAGTTATGTAGTCTCATGTTTTACAGCAATGCACAAAGTTTAAAGTCTATAGTAGAATGTTATTTGAAAGCTGTCAAACCATGTTAAAAAAGACTGCATCGTCAAAGGCCCTTGTGGCCAGGATTCAACATGTAGCCTTGTCTTACTCATTATAAAATGCATGTTTATAAAGTTCCACAGAGCATCCAATTCCCAATTCACTTATATCAGCAAGACTTAACTTGCTCATTAATCTAAATTCTTTTGCAACTTTAATCTACATGTTTAATTAATCATAAAATGAGGCGGTAAGTAATTTCAGCAATGTGTGGCTTGTTATCAGATGCATTTAATCACTCTTCTGTGAGCTCATTTGGAAACACCTGAAGATGTCGAGAGCAGTTTGAATAAGCATAAATTATTCTTTGTCAGTGTACTTCACTCAACTAATAAGACATTAATTTAAAAGGCACTGTTCGTCATTTTTAGATCTTCACCAATATTTTTAGCTTAGCAGTATAAATCTAATTGTATATACTGTATGATTCCCAACATAGTGCCCAACATAGAAAAGGGTGAGAGTTTTATTAAATTCATTTTTCTTATTTACATGTAATTATATCATGTAATCGTAATTTTAATGAGGATTAACCATAGGTATCAAATCTGTTAACTATTCAAATGTTTTTGGAATAAGCAGCTAATTACTTGAAATGCTAAATAATATTAGATGGTACAAAGAGTTATAGATTCTGTTTTTTCTTTACAGATAATAGCTCTTGTCATATTTGGAACACTTGTCACATAGTAACTCGGTATATATATGCCTAAGTAGCTCAAATGCGGGTAGGATTAGCTTTTGAAAATACAGAAACAAAGACTCCAATATTGCTGGGCACGTTACATGAATAGCTGCTCTTTCAGATACTTACATGGGATTATACGGAATGGAAAAGAATATTTCCATTTTTCCTGGTCACTTAACTATTATGTAGTCAGTGATGGCATTCTAAAAAAAATAAGACATGACCTCAGAGCATATAATTCAGAGGAGCTGAGTAAGTCATATATCTCTTCATGCCAAGAAAATGGGAATAAAAATCACATTTTATTGAATGTCGTCACCTGTCTCTTTATGCTGTGAGAGAGGATGACATTCTATAAGAATAATTATTTCACTGGAAACAAATTTATTTGCTTGCCATGGAGCATCTCAGTTAATCTTGGTTTTGAACAGTGGACCACATTCACTAGTTGTCTGGTGTGTTCCAGTACAGATCATAACAGGAAAGGGGAGGATATACCATCTTGCCATGAGGTACAAATCACTTCCCCACATTTTCTCTACTGTATTTAATGTCTGTGAATGAACTCTTGTTTTCTCTGACAGTGTAGTGCTCTAATAAGAATAATATTGCTGTAAGTGCCCTGCCTCTGCTACCATGTTAAAGTTGCTGCACCATTTAAACTATAGCAATAAATTGTGGCAGTTGATCCTTTTCCCCTGCTGTCTATGTATTCCTTTCTACTACAATTTAGTTTTTATTTTTATTCAGTTGCCTTTTGCAGATGGAAGTGATTGTTTGTTTCTAGAGCGCTAAGAGTTTGAGAACAGTAAACCTTTTGCAGCATCATATAGTACCTATCACCAGGCTGGACAGTTTAACAGCGTTCTATGAAAACACAAAAAACTATGTACAGATTACATTTAGGGTCTGACTAAAACACATACAAACAAGGAAATACGAGCTCCTTCTAGGTCTTCCTCCATGTAAACGTTTATTCTGACTTATTTACTCTGTAGACAGTAATGAATCCTTCACATGTGTTATTTGGCCCGTTTTTGCCTGCAGAATGTCTTTTTGAAACATCTGTGGTCAAGTTTCAAGATTAAGAAAAAAAAAAGTCTCAGTTCAGTAAACTGAAAAATGACGAGTTTGATTTTTTTCTGTAATTGCTCCTAAGTTAGAGAAGGTTATCAATGCTTGTCAGTAAATATTTCATTGTGTGTGGATGGAGGATTTTGAGAAATCTTTCAGCTTGTTGCTTTCTCCATAGTTTGAACCATTGTTACCTATGTTCAAGTAATTATTTTTTTTCTCTGGCTATCCCAAGATGATGACTCGTTACTTTTTTTTTTTTTTTTCCTTTTTTTATA
>NW_010098936.1:0-46516 GCF_000699245.1 Pterocles gutturalis
TCCCCCCAAACACCTCTCACTACAGCTCACCTGTCACCTGGGACACCCGTGAAGGTCAATCACAGAGAAATCATCAGGGTGACAGTTGCTCGCTGAGGCACTCCGGGCCACAACGTGAATTTCTGCTGCGCAGAAATTCCTTTTCCCACCCACTTTTCCTCACCACCACTGTCCTCAGCCCCACCTGCCCAGCCAGGCATCTCTCCAAGAAACAACCAGCAGAAGCAAGAAACAACACAGCAACTCACTGTTCCTGAAGGCTTCAATCAGTTTCTCCTCTGTCTTGGCCCGGACAGACACATGGTACTGGCTCTGGCTGCTGGAGTTGCTCACGGGGATCTCACAGCTCTGGACCACATATGGGCTGTGGGGCAAAGACTCCTCATGTACAGGGGAGCACTCCTCTTCTCTGCGGGAAGAAAAAGAGGTTATGCTGAGAACAGAGGAAATGCAACAGGGCAGAAACTCCACGGCAGAGGTGCAGGCACGCTGCCATGGCAGAGCACCTACGCTGATGCCGGAGTGGCCAAAGATGACAGAGGTGGTGATCGCGTTCTTCACTTCCCAGCTGCATGTCAGACGATCTGCACCATTGAAGAGGCAGCGAAGGTTCCTGGGCTGAAGGCCACCTTCAGAGAAGATCAGAGCAAGCTGAGTGACAGGAAAGGTCTGGCTTCTCAGCCACTGCTTCCACCCCTGTACAACCCTGCTCTGTCCCACGCTACCTTCAGGGTTGTCCCACGACGCCTCCCTGCTCCACTCACTGTACTGCCCAGAGAAGCCACTGTCCTGCCCTGGTCTGGCTCGCACACGGGCAACGTAGCTGCTTCCCGGGACAAGGTCCTTATGGCTGAGTTGGCAACGTGTGGTGTTGGAGAGCAAGAGTGAGGCAGCTTTCTGTTGTTGGGGGAAAGGAGGGAAAGTGGGGAGGGAAGAAATTGAGGAACTGGGGATATGAAAGCTTAAAATTTAAAAAAAAAAAAATCCTCCTGGAAGGGGAAGCAGCTTCAAGTGTATTTTGCCTTTTTCCCACAGGAACCCACAGGCTCCTTTTGGAACATGATTTAGTTCCATTTGGAGGGATTCAGGGCAAAATCAATTCCAACTCAAAACCCAAGCGCAGTGCTTTTTCTTCAGTGAAGAATAGATCTTTGCATTCAATTCAGGACAAATGGTATTTCACTGAGCAAGTCATTTGTGAACAGAAAGAGAGACACTTCTGCTCAGCATGAAACAACACTTGTTGCATCTCATAGTGTCTGATAACGGAAAGGCCACTCATTTGCACAGTGTTTACCACAGGCTCTCAACGGCTGAAAGGAGTGCAGCCCAAACCAGGACAGCCTGGCTCCTCTGCTCTTACCTCCCAGGACTCCCACTCCTGCTTGTAAGTGACTTCATACTCCAGTGCATTGCCCAGCCCTTGGCTTCTGTCAGCTGCTTTCCAGGTCAGCAAGACGTCTCCTGATCTCATCAAGCTGACTGAGAGGTTTTGAGGTGGGAGGGTCTGAACTGGAAGGTGAAGGTACAAGCCATGAGAGGAGATGTTGAGGACAGGGACATGAAGAGAAAATGCCCAAGTACACTTCCCCATTTCCACAGTGTGTTATTCCTGCCACACAATGCAGCTTCTGCTTGAATCCCCCTTCCAGGTCCAACTGCTCCCAGAAACTTGCCCTCTCCCTTCTCTGCCCCATCCTCTCAATGTGGAACTCTTTGGCAGCTTTCACAATGTAAGTGGAATTTACTTCTTATCTGAAGAGCAAATACAGTTTCAAAGATCCCTAATATTCATTGCAAAACAAGAATTTGGTATTTAATCCTTACCATTTTGGAAAAGATCAACATTTAGTTCTGCCTGAAGTATCTTGTTAGGTCTGAAGCTGTAAATATCATCCACCCCTATTCCAAAATTGTTTGTAGTATTGCGACAAACCCAGTGCACATAGGAATCTGGAGCCTCATGTAAGTAATTTTCTGTCTGGCGTTTGCAAAACATCTCCTTGTTCTCCCTGTGTATAGAGAAAGCGATTTATAAAGATCTGATTTGGAGACCTGTAGTTAATGCAAAAATAAATGCCTGAAACCAATTCCATCCCATTCTGTTATAATTTACTCGGGCACTGATATCCTCTTCTCACTGTACCTGTTTTGCATCAGTTAATATGTCAGACATTTTTAACATAAGGATTTTTGTCAAATGCCTTCCCATTTCAAAGTTGTGCAACAGAATGTTATATTTTGGTACCAGTCTATTTTTGTTAGTTTTTAGCCTAACTCTATGTAATCTCATATTTTTAATGTGAGAAATAGTATAACAAAAAATAATGTCATGGAAATGCACTGTTTACTCAGAGTGAAAGGCAGTACCATTTCTGATGATCCTTATATTCTTGAAGACATTCATTTTGCAATCCCGGAAAGATACTTTAAAAAAAAAAAAATTCTCCAACCAAAATGTACTTCTGTATCCTTAGTAGTTCTGTTGTGCCAAGGGACCTTACGTATTTATTAAAGATTTCATCCGGAGTGTTAATCATCCTCTTAGATAGCCTTTCTCCAGGCCCAGGAGCATAATGAAAATTAGAAACAATATTTTAAACAAGACAGAAGAGGATAAGCTTTGTGTGCTTGAAGTAGCCTGAGCTGCTGGAGAGATGTGTTGCTCCTTTTTGTACCCTCTGGAATTTTGTCTGTGCTTGTGGCTTCATGCCCGGTATATTAGATTGTTCCAGTTCAAATGAGAAACACCAAGTTGTGAATATCTAAGGCTGAAAACTGTCTTCCAGAATAGGACGGAGTCTCCTAGCCAACTATATGTCAGCAAGCATTATTCAGCACTATTGCTCTTTTTAAAAGTTGGTATTAGCATGGAAACCAGGGATATTCCTGAAGTATGACTGGGACTGACCATACATATGTGTACCCTTAAACAAAAGATTCATCCCAAGGGTTGTGAAGTCCTGAAGACATTTCTGTGTACTCACCAGGACTACCTTACAGTTTGTGATTTAGTCAACTGTTCTTCATCTATGAGCTGACTTTGTTTAATCTCTGGCCGTTTTGATTTCATCTGTGTGACTGTCCACACTTAATACCTGCTCGTCTGATTAGTTCACTTCAGTCATGTTTCCTATGTGATCCACACACTCCATCATGTAACAATGTCCCAAAGAATTCTCCAAAGGTCCCAGTAATTTTATATCATCTTTTCCCAGAAGTATTAGCTTCAAGGTCCTGTTCCAAAGACCTTCCACTGATATCAGATCTATTAATTCTCTCTCCTTTACAATAAAATCAAGAGTTCTTTCTCTTTCTCTTTCCTTTCCTTCCTGTATTCCCAGACTTTAATACATTTTCTTCGCAGCTTTCCATCTTTGTCTTCCTCTCTCACTTGACTATTCCTCCCTCCCTGTCCTTTCTTATCCTCGCAATTGATCCAGTCTGGTGGTTTAGTTCCCTTTTCATAAGGAAACAGATGTAACAGAGAGATGCTGCCATAAACAGACCAGTATCTCTGGAAGGAAAACCGATAGCACAGTCTTCTCTATCTCACAAACACACAGTCTGTACATGTGTCTCAGAAGTGATCAAAATCATACTCTCAGTGATGCTCCTAACTGGGCTAAATAACAGGATACAGGATAACAGGGGCAATGTCTCCTCCCTTTTAGGTTTATGAATAATACTCAGGCTCACATGTGTTCTGACACCATCTTCTCCACCCCTTTAATAGCAACCTATATGCTCCATCTTATTTCATATCTATGATCCCACAACAAAATTATGGGATAAAGGTGATAAAAATAACTCCACTAGCACACCCTATTCATTCCTCCCTTCCTAAAAGAGGCCTCAGAAGCAGTCACAACTTTTACTTCAACCCAATGACAGAAAGAGGTGGCCATGCTTTCTGAAAACCTGACTGCTGGTCCCTGGGATTCCAAGTTGTGGTCAATTTCCCTTTGGACTTTTATCCAGCACAGCACTTACTTTACAATATTATCCCATTTCAGGTACTTACATTATAATATTATCCCTTTGGTAAAGAATCATACCAATGAGCGCATGAGCCTCTGCGTGTTCCATCCATGTGCAGGTCACCTGTGAGTTGTAGTCATTATAGCAGTTCAAGCTCTTCATAGGGATACTCTCTGAGAAAGGAATTCAGGCAAAAAAGATGCAGTGATTACAAATGTAAATAGTCAGAGACAGCAGGAGGTGCAGTGATTCTCCCAGCAGAATGCGGAAGGCACTGATAACAGTAGTCTCCTCATGGCACCAGAAAATGGCTCTTGATGAAAAATATGTACACAGCTGTGGCCATCCTGCACATCTCCACAATACGCAAGGGTCCAAACCAAGCTACAAGTAACAATGAAGTGAGACCTTTGTGCCTACAAGACACATAAATCTAGCCAAGGTATCACTTTTCAAACACTGATTGTTTCCAGGGATTGGTAGATACCATGGTCAGCAGGCATTTCATCTTTGTGTGTTGCTGTATGGGACTTCTTTGCCACTAATCTCTTAGTAAAGGTTATGACACTAAAAAAGGTATATTCAAAAGTGAGATGTTCTGGGAAGAATCTTGTTATGACTTAGAAAAATGCCCAAACTAATTTGTTGGAACTAGATTTATGACCCAGAAATGGGAAAAATGGGAAAATACAGCCCACCACTGGTACATTCACTATGAAGCAAGTTGCTTTCACCTCATTATCTGTTTTCTCTGAAGGTAATATCTGTGTTGCACTACTGGGATATGACCTTCAGATGACAGAGATGTTGTCATGCAAACATAAGTGTGCTCCCTCAAATAATTTTTCTTGATGAGAACTACTATCAGTTTGGTTGAGGGGCTTTTTACAGGCCAAAAACCAACAGAAAATTATGATTCACTCATTAACCAGTCAGCTTGTTCATCTCATCCATTTGTCCAGTATTTCACCTGTCCATACCACTAACGTACAACTGATCTGTCTGCATATGCATCTGCTGCACACCAGTTTTGATCAAGATGTCTGTTCTCCTAAAGCATAGAAGATGGTGGCAGAAGGAAGCAGAAAAGCAAGCAGAAAATGAGGAAGAGCATTAGCTGAAAGAAGGAGACAGATACAAAAAGAAAAAGGTAAAAATGTAAGGATAAAAGAGAATATAAATTTGAAACTCACCTCGAATGGTTTGGACACTGAAGACCAAATACAGAGTCAGCAGAAGGATGAAAATCTTCTTCATGTTCATACTGTCCTTTGTGCACAAGCGTTATCCTAATTCAGAAGATAATTGTTTTCATTGCTCAATGGCTGCTCTCTTGCTCTGCTTATTGTGGAGCTTCTTGTTTTCATTTCCCGTAAAGAGAAGTAAAACTGAATTAGGGAACTTCTTTATGCTTCGTATTGGAGTGACATTCAATAGAAAGAACTTCTATCAAGTATTTATTGTAGGACAAAATCCATGTCTTCTTATTGTGCAAGCTTGCAACATGAGCAAAGAATTAAGAAGTAAATGGACATTTCCAAGGAAGTGCAGGGATTCTTTCAGCTGCATTGCAACAAGAAATAATCCTAACCTGTGAAGAGAACTCAGCCTTCAAATTCATTCATCCTTCTGTTCTTCATGCTCAAAGCCTTCCTAATGAACAACAATGGTGTTCTGGTTTTTACCTTTCCTTAAAAATCTGATCACCAACCACATAGCTCCTGGTAGCTACAGCGATTGAATTTCCATACTCATTCACTTTCAGATTTCTCTTCAACATGCTACTTTTCCAGCTGCTCCCCAAAGAAGTTGCAAATTGTAGAAATAATTCCAAAGAAATTATTTCTCTCTCTCTCTCTTTTTTTTTTTTTTTTTTTTGTGATTGTTGAGATTGAGAGTAGATTGAGTGGTTCAAAGACCATGGACCACATTGTCCAATTCTGGAATTCAAGTCCGTTTGGCCGTCTCTCATTGCTCTCTTAAAAGTATACTAAACTTACTTACTCAAGTATGTTACAGAGCTGAGACTTTTCTGCTTTAGAGGAGTGGGGAAAAAACTCCTTCTAAATTCCTGTTGATTTTGAGATTCCCAAATGCCACTTCCTTACACCTGAAACAGCTAGCTGAGCCCTTGAATAGTCATCACAGCTAAGGAATCCCTTAATGACTCATAAGTCCTTGTATGAGAGCAGACTTTGTCATTTTGCTTTCCCCAGAGAGGAAGCAATTCCCTTACCTGTATCCAGAGCTGTCTCTGAGGCAGATGATTCAACCAGACAGAAGACTGTCCCTGTCCAGCCTCCCCCCACAGCATCAGAATCCTCTGATGCAGAAACCAGCAAAACTGCACTTCCCTAGAACTGGAGACAGAAGGTATAAACCGACCACAGGATTTTCTTGGCAAGTAAGTCTTCAAAATAACTGCTATATCTTCTATGCACCTCAAATGCCACTTTCAAAGAAGAAGACCACGCCTTTTCAAGGAAAGCCTGTGCAATTGCCTGTAAAAGAGGAAGTCTGTACTTCCTATTTTAGCCCCCAAAGCACTTACTCAGATGGAACAGTTTAACTGGGAAGGGAGGGGAAGGAAGTTTGTCACTGCCAATCTGTCTGTGTAACAATTACCAGATCATGGGACTAATGTATTTTCTGAAAAAAATAAGAGGATTGAATGCAGTAGAAGTGAGAAAGGCTAAGAAAAAGTTATCAGGTTTTTATTCCAGTGCTGTTTCTTGCTTTATTTTAGCCTAGACAGTCTTCAAGGCAGGGATCATTCTGTACTTTATGTTTCTTTGTACATGTATATTGGCGAGAGGGGGTAGGGGAGAGAACTACCTTTATCTCTGTAGCCCTTTAATTTGAGTAATGTGTTAAAAAGTAATTTTTACCAGTTTCAACAACAACGAATAAGAAATTATAGTACATAGAGAAAACAAAAACTGGTGAGAAGGGTTGATCTGAAGTTATCCTACACCCAATGCAGCCACACTGTTTTAAATACAGCTTTAAAACTTAACCCAGTAGCCTTCAATAATAAGATCTATAGGAAAGTTAGGTAGCCATAAGGGAAAGACACACTCAGGTTTGTGCTCTCAGGGGTAAACCATAGGGGACAAAGATGAGTCCCCAGATACAGAATACAACTGCCAGAGTCTATTTGTCCTGTGCTGCTACTACACCTTCTCTAAATCCCTGTAGTACTGACCAAACCCATAGTTAGCACAGTTAGGCTCTCACAAGAAGAGTGATGACCAAGTAGAACGTAGAATGTAAATCTAGGACTGGAAGGAACTTGACACATATTTAAATTATATTAAACATACAGCTAACTGCTTGCACTCTCTCATACAAGGAAAAAAACATATTGTGAACAAGGGAAATGTGAAGAGCAAGAAGGAGAATATGAGAGCAGCTGAGGAAACAGTGTATTGTTGGGATTATCAGGAGGTGTGCATATAAAATCTGCAGACAGGGTGGGGGGAATATGCAACTTTCCTGAATGGGCAGAATTTACTTTGCTTGACAATATAAAGGCAGAAAGAAATTCTGCTCTGATTTTCAGAGGCCAGTAAGTTTATGTATGTTCTTCCCCCACCCATAGAAAAGGGGTTTCTTGTTTCCCAGCAGGTATTTTCCCTCCCTTTCCTTCCTCACTCAAACAGCTCCCCCAACTTTAAACAGACTTGCTGAGTTGCTGTTTACATTGCAGGATCTAGCTGTCAGTGAAAATCTTCAGATGTTATTTGCTCTGTTGAAGTCCAGGAACAAGTAATCCTGCATACCAGAATTTTAGCAGGCCATGCACGCCAATTAGGTTTCAAATTTACAACGTATTCTCTTACAAGGTGTAAGATTATCATCACTGTATATTGCTTCAGCTCCTTCCTCAACTGCATTGCTACAAGCTTTTGAAGTGGGAAGTTACATTTTGTAACATTTTAGTAAAATAATGTCAACTAAAACTTCATCATGGAAAGAAGGAAGACGTAATATGTGTCTCTTCTGAACATATGTTACCTACCTCTGAAATTTAATATGCATGGAATCTTCAGGTGGAACTTTTGTACCTAGAAAGCAGATATGGCCTGTTGTCACATCTTACAACTCTTTGGAGAGTGCATTTTCTTAGGCAAGTCTGTACAAGATTGGTATACTGCTAGAACTGTGCACTTAATACAAGTAAGAAATGATTTATGGATCCCAATATAGCAAACAATATGCTTATCTTTAAATAGAAACTCTTTCCTTTATTTCCAATACACTTATACACATAAATGCAGGGCTATGGATAATAAAATATTAAAGCTTATTTATATAAATAAGTTTATGTATATACACCAGGAAAAAAAAAAAAAGTTTAAAGGATAAGTCCTCTTAAATACTTTTGTTCTTGTTGAAGATGTTGTGACCTGATAGCATTACAGGTAACATCTAAGAAAAAGAGAAAACATTATTTTGACAGTTTGGGAGGGGCAGGTTAGTTATTCAGGCATTGTTAGTTAACTGACTCTTAGTACCTGCAGATACTTGTTAATCTTCCCTTTTGTCTGTACAAATTTTACCAGCAGGTTAAGGACAAAGATTTTTTTAAATGAGGAATTGTAGCTTAATGCCACAGAAACTAACAGTCAAATCCAAAGCATGGTGTTTGAAAACTCTTTTAACTTCCTATTCTTTACCAATTATAGTTGGTGGAACCTTTTTAACACCATGACTGCATGGTGCTTTTAAAATACAGTATTTTAGGTATCAAACAATTTATGTAAAACATACATAACTTGTAATTTTTCTAAGCAGCAGTAAATTTGTTCAATCAGTAAATATTTTAATTGCATGACTATTAAAGAAATTATTGCAAAATATATTTTTTTTCAGTAATGAGCTCCTTAAGGAAATCTGAATAGGTAATATTCAAACTCTTCTTCAACATTATATCACTTTCAATAAAAAAATAAGGAGCAGAATTATTTCATCCCTCCCAAAAAAACCTCTTTTGAATAGAAACTGATAAAATAAATTCATATGTATCTTTATTTGTTGAAGAATCTGATACAGTAATTTCTTGTTAGCTCTACTTTGCAATGAGGTATCAGAAAGCAGAAGATGGACAGAGAAGACATTGCTATTTGAATAGGCATCGCACAGATTTTCCCAGAATGTGGAAATAAGTAGTCTGTACAATTACAAAAAGGCCTATGAGGAACACAGGTGTACCAGGTTTGATTCACAGAATTCAAAATATTGGTCAGTGGAAAGAAGAAAGGAAAGGTGGGCTGCAATTTCTTCACTGAAATATGAAAAAGTTTTCCTGATGCTTCCAGAGCAAACTCTGAATGCCCAGTCAGACTCCCACATGACAGAAATAATTACATGTTTGTAAGCACTGGCACACAAACTTTCATATCAGCAAGTGAAAGGAAAATTACAGCAGTCTAGAAAGAAAGCTCATTAAGACATTCTGGACAAATAACTAGCTCTGGGAGTGAGAACAGAGATTAGAGCAGGTCTTGAGGCTCAGGACACTAAACCTCTTTTGCAGGCTAACACTGACTTGCTTTGTGAATATGGCCAGAGATTTTATTTCTCTATTCCTCACTTTCTCTGGTCTCTATGTAGATATCTCTATTACAGAGGAGTGCTAAAAAGCTGAGGAAGCGAAGTACACATTTCACATTGAAAGGTAATATATTACTAAAAATTACTCTTTTCAAACTCACTTCAAAAGCTTGTTAAAGGAAACTGTCTGCAGAGGGGGATTACAGAAAGACTGTATCTAGCACTTATGTTGCTCTTACTGCTTGAGCAGCACCTATTTCTGGACTAGTGTTGTAGACACCCAAGTCATCTTTGTGAGTGATGTGCAACTTCCAAGGGAAGAAATGCTTCTCAGAGGCCCTTCTCCTGCTCTGAGACACCATGAGTTCAACATCCTGATCGGAGAGCAACCGGATGAGATCACCATCAAGGTCCCGGTAATTCAAAACAATGTCATCTTGGTCAAACTCCCGCCTGGTAGAAAATAAATGGATTGATCCCCAGAAATCAAGGAATGCCTGGGAAATGCTACATAATGATCAATATATTTACAATTTAATTAATTCTGATAAAAGACACACAAAGCCTTGGGCACCATGGCATTCTTGATACAGCTGGTACTAGAAATCATACAACCACATTCATGCTGTGTTGCATTTAAGCTGAGAAATCTGTAAGAACCCATAACCATTTCCAGTAACATCACATGCATGGGACAATTAATCTGTGAGTTTGATAAAACTCCCATCTGTAAGAGCTGACTGTAGTTACTACCCATTTTTGCCTGCTTATGGTTGCTTTTTTTCAGGGAAGGACAGGTTAAGCAATGGAAGAAGCACAGGTGTTCTATTACTAATATTTGATGTTCTAATGTTTTGATGTTCAATGCTAGATTAATCTAGTTAACACTTGTTTAACAAGTGTTAGAAGGTGGTATCCTGCATCCTAAAGAAGTATATTAGGCAAAAGATCCTTGCATGTGGGTATGACTCTGATCTTAGAAAAAGAAATGGAAGCTTCTACCCAGCATAATTGAGTTAGAAGTGTGTGGCATTCCATACTTAGTGGCAATCCCAAGGCAGACTAGTGTCTGCACAGATAGCCCTGGGCTAAGTCAAAGTGCAATTTCTTCAGGACACTTGAAAAGTATTTCACACTCAAAACATGGTGATGACCAAGTAGAATGTAGAATGTAAATCTAGGACTGGAAGGAACTTGACACATATTTAAATTATATTAAACATACAGCTAACTGCTTGCACTCTACCTCATCAATTCCATGAGATCTTTGAATGACGGAATGCTGCTCAGGTCCTCTTCCACTGAGATATCCCTGTAACAAGAACAAATCTAAGCCTTACATACCAGGAAAAGAAAATTGTCAGCATCTCTTCAGTAGTAAACTGGAAGACAATTTTCTTGTTACCTGGTAGTGCTCACTGTCTCATCATGGTAATAACAACGAACTTTATTAACTGTGTCTTCCTGCTGTGGCAAATCTTTTATGATCTTCACAAAAGCACATGGGAAAATCCCAGTGGCATCATCAACTGTTCCCTGGAATGACAGGAAGTGTTAGAATGAAGAAAACCATACCATTTTGGCAACATACAATAAGTTCTGGAATTCAGTTAATTTCCGTGGAAACAACAGTAAGAATTTGTCTACAATAATCAAGAAAGGAAAGGCTATGGAAGTGACCTGATGGCATCTCTACAACAAGATTATACAATTGTGTAGTCAAACACAAGGCGGGGGAGTGAAACAGTGTGTAAAAAATGAAAGTCAGATGGTTACCAAGGAAGGCTGTGGTGTTTGAGCAAGCAGATATCATATCAGCAAACACACAGTATGTTCTCCTCCTCCTTTTTCAGAACACTGCTGCATTGCCCAAGTTCTGTCTAATCAGGCTGACATGTGTTGTGGTATGAAGCATGAAGTATACAGCAACTCACCCTGAGGCAAGAAACCAATTAATCACTGAAATGGAGTTTCCATCTCCTTTCTGTGGCCTTTTTGTGTTCTAATCACTTCCAAAGAATTTAAAAACATTCCAGCAGAAGCAAATGCAAATGAAAACTGAAGTTTAGAGGGCAGAAACTTGTAAACTAAAAACCATCAAGGAAGGAAACTATTTCAAATTTGGAGTCAAGGATTTATTCTTGACAGTAAGGCCTGATTATGATATAGTTTCTCCTTGAAAGAATGAGACAGGTCCCAAGGACTATGAGAGCCCTTTCTACTCATATATTTTAATATATGCTAAGAATTCCGTATTGCAGTCTTACCTCCAACCAGTCTTTGTTTACTCTGCTGAGTAGATAGATCAAGTCTCCCTTCTTGAAGCTGAGTTCTAGTTTATTTGTTCCAGAAAAATCAAACAGTGCCTATGGAAAGTAATAATACTGAAATTATTAATTGACAGAATCACAAAAGTGAAACTTCCTTTCTCTTCTGTTGTGGGGGTGAGAGTATAAAGCAGCACAACAGTATGGACTTTGTCATCACAGATGTATATCTGAGGTAAGGTCATATATATGACCGTAGTCTCCAATTCTCACAATTTCTTCTCCTATTTGGCACATACAAAAATGCTTTCAAGAAGTAGTGAAAGCACTAGGACAAATACGGCTCTGAGAGGGCTACATGATAGGATTCTTAAAGTGGCAGGACACTGAGTGCCAGAGAAATAATTATAAAGAAGTTGAAAACACTTAAGAGCGAGTGAGTCAACAGAGCTGAAGACAACCGACAACTTGAAAACTTGACAACTTAAAATCCTGATAATTTAAAAAATATGTATTATTTCTGGTTGAAGTTTTACAGCTTTCAGATTTTCTGCAAAACATCACAAAGAGCCTTAAAAAATTGCAGAAGTGTTGTGTCCTAATTTATGGGTAACTACCTGATGTTTTTACATCTAGCTTTCAGGCCTGTATGCTTAACTGAGAGATTTGGGAAGTCTAGGAAATTGACATATAGTTAAAATGGAACTTAGATGCCCCCTTCAGGAAATAAAAAAAAGAGGTGGTAAGTACATGCTACCACCCTAACAAGTTGTTCTTGAACAATTGAAGTGGCTGAGTTATCAAAAATGCACATCTCATCCATTGTCCTTAGAGAACATGGTAGACATTTAAATGCTCTTAGAGAAGCAAAAATGAAAAGGTGTTCTTTATTCTGTGTTGAGATGGTTCTTTTGGTTGTGTTAATGCCAAAGATTCTCCTAATGAAAAAGAAGACTATGGCTACTGTTGTGCTAGCAGTTTGCATGTCTGCTTAACAGCTCTTTCAAAAGCCTTTTTTCATCTATTGAAAAGTTTTGGTAGGTAAAGTCAATATTAATAAATTAATAGATAAAACTTAAGAGATATGACTGATCCAAGATCTGCCATATTCAATGTAAAAAACAACAACAAAAAAACCCCAAAACTCAAAGCACTTGCATGGCTTTTTTTGAATCTTACATGGAAAAGTCACATGTTCCAGAAAGCAAGACCATGCTCAGAAAAGTACTGGTTACGAAGTAGTTTCATGTGTTTAATACCAAGACAATATACAGCAAAAGACAAGGGTATAGGCACTTTTCTATAGAGCACTTATGTTACAGAAGTTACTAAGATGCCTTGCCTGCAAAGCTTTTAAACATGTGCTGAAGTCAATGAGACTGAAGCTTGTGCTTCTTTTAAATTTAATTTATGGCTCTTCTCTGTGACATCCAGTGATAGGACAAGGGGCAATGGGTTCAAGCTGGAACATAGGAGGTTCCACTTGAATATGAGAAAAAACTTCTTTACAGTGAGGGTGACAGAGCACTGGAACAGGCTGCCCAGAGAGGTTGTGGAGTCTCCTTCTCTGGAGACATTCAAAGCCCGCCTGGATGCGTTCCTGTGTGACCTGATCTAGGTGTTCCTGCTCTGGCAGGGGGATTGGACTTTCGAGGTCCCTTCCAACCTCTAACATTCTGTGTGATTCTGTATCGCTATGAAAATGTGGACCATTTGGCAATAAGCTGTATATGTCTCTCAATTTTGAACCTCCTGTCATTTTGACTTCAAAATGGACCTTCTTATACTCAAGAAAGGAGGAACAGAACACTTCTTTCCATCCTTTGTTTCATTCCCTGTTGTTAAAATCAATTGCTTTCCTGTGTCAATTTCACTTTCCCTTCTTTCCCCAAGCTCTAATTGGAAAAGGCAACTTGATCGATGAGATACCAAAGTAAAACAGAGCTTAATCTCCTATCCTATGACAGATTGTGCAGAGTACTCACCTCAGCCCGTGGAGTTGCTGTGCGGTCAAAAATAGGTGCTTGAGGTGAAATGCTTTTACTGCAAAGAAAGGAGACAACATGGAGGTAAATGTGTCTCTCTAGTCATCAAAAATGATCAGTAATATAGTGTCTGCATTTTCATTATCTAAGAGGCAAGCAAGCCATAGATCACTGGAGAAACTGCATGAGAATCTGTGTGCAGCACTGAAGTAAATATATATGGATGCAACAACATTGCCCTAGTTCTCTCAGTTTCAGTGCAGAGCAGCAGCAATCTGATGATGTCTGCTGCTGAGAACAGATGGAGTTTTCAATACAAACGGTATTCTGGACCTCTCTACCACAGCACTGCTCAGCCCCCCTACTCTGCCTTCTGGGCATCCCTGTTTCTAGTATTTATGGCATTCATTTCAAACTCTGCCATCATACACACATCCAGGAATGCATACACACATGCAGCTTTTGCACTATTTGAGGTAAGTGAAAAGGAAGCAGGTCCATATTTGCCATGTTGAAAGTAGAATTAATTTGTCTGAAGGGCAATGAGGTATGACATCTACTTAGCAGTTCTCCAAAGGGGTGTCAATGCTGCT
Source organism: Pterocles gutturalis (assembly GCF_000699245.1). Lineage (NCBI taxonomy): Eukaryota > Metazoa > Chordata > Aves > Pterocliformes > Pteroclidae > Pterocles > Pterocles gutturalis. The sequence continues at coordinate 14,383 of NW_010098936.1, forward strand.
ATGTAGGGCAGGCCCCTGTTTAGACAAAGGACAGGAACAAATTAAGTATTCAGTTTCATTTAGTGTCTGAACCTGATCTCACTGAATTCAGTGCCAAAACTCACATTGACTTCAGTGGTACAAACCTATGTCTTTAAGCTTAGCCTGTATATTCTGCACATTATAATAGATACTACCATTACAGAATTATCAACAGATAGGGCTAAAGAGCATTTTTTAAATGCAAGCTGTACTGTCATTTTGGAATTTTCTTTAATGCAAGTACAATCTCCACTTTAAAAATTTGACATTACTGAAAACAAAAAATATCCAGTGTTCACTCTACGGCAAAGATTCTCATCTTCATGGACCCACTTGGGAAACACAATGGTGATCCTCATCTCACTCTCCCCCCAAAACTGGACAGCATCTCTTCCTTCAAGCAATGCTGAAAAAACATGCCAATCACTTACACTCGGCGTGTCCGTGGGCGAAGCCGTCTCAGTCTGTGAGGCACCTGTTCACTATCAAAGGTTGAGTGGTAGAAGAACAGTCGTACCTCTTCATCCATCAACACCCAAACGGGTAGGCAGAGTAGGTTCTGTGCCAAGAACAAGTAGGAAGCAGAGTGTAACAGCGAGAGAGACCAATTCTCTGTTTATTTGCATGTAACAAATATGCCTCTCTGACCTACAGGATGATGAAAGATACTCATTACTGCCAGAAATCTCCCTTCTCACCCAGCAGGACACAGCTGAACAGCTGACAGTTTCTCCTGTTTATTCCTGGAGTTGGCTATGGAATTGCTTCACTCTTTTTGTGCCTGAGTTACTGCAGAAGGAATAAATTGCTCTTTGTGTTTCCTTTCAGAACATGAATGAATGTGGAAAGAAGGCAATCTTAAGTGCTGGAAGTTTTGGCCAGTGCTTCAGTCTTACTGATTTAAAGTCAGGTCTTCAGTTAACCTGCACGCAAAGAACTTCTCATCTCAATGTTACTGGCTGCGTCTCCACTGTAGAACAGGTACACCCAGAAGCCTACCCCACTCTCCTAGTCCCTTAGGTGCACATACCAACTCCATATTCACGTAACACCTGGAGATCAATTATTTCCTCATATATCTTGGGGTTTTGTTTGTTTGTTTGTTTGTTTGTTTTGTCTTGATATCTATCTATATATGAAGGCAGGGAGTAAGCCTTTGTGAACTGCATACTCCAGCAGATCCTGCAGTCTGAACAATATGGGGAATACGACTGCAGGTTGTCCCACAGGGGGGACACTGTTTCTTTGGGGACACTGTTTCTTCAGGAAAAACAATACAGAGAGAAGCAGATACTTAGAACTACAACAGTACTGTCTCTCTTAGCTGATTTCAAGGGGCAAGTATCTGCAGTGCTCAGTGCAATCTCTATCTTAAAATAAAGTTTTACCTTCATGTAGACATTTAGTATGGGAATCCTGTTCTCAGCAATTTCCTTTTTGGCCCCAACATAAACTTTTGCTGCAAAATACAAAACATGTTACTGTTATTGAAGAAAAAAAAAATGGAGGCTGTCCATTTTTTCTCCTGAAGGAATCAGGAAAAAGTAGGATCTCCAGGAAAATACATATTTTCTAAAGGATTTTAGGTTTCTAAATGAACTTCACCACAAGTGGAGGGACTGCCAATGGAACTTGACTTCTCCAGCATCCACAGCTGGGAACTAGTTCCATGTGACAACTACTTCCCTACAATGCACTCCTCTTTAGGACAGCCTGGGGCTGCGAAAGGTGCTAATCATGCCCAGATTTGGTACTGGCAACTTACCTGGCAATATGGGGAGTGTGCAGGTAAAAGGGCTATTTTTGCTCTCTGCCCCATATCTCTCCTCTAATTTGGTGTGAAGGTTATAGAACTGACGATAGCGTCGGAAAATCAGGTATCTGCCACCACCTTTAAGCTTTACTTCAATTACAAACATCTGAAACAGAGAAGGGGAATTCAGGTTGATCTTCATACTTACCAATACCTACAAAATGAAAATAAGGCGTACAATAGGAACATAAGATCAGTGCTCTAGTGGTGGGAATATTGTTTTAGGGGAGGAGTGGAAAGCAAGCCTTCAGTTAAGCATCTGCAGACTCAAGTACTATTAACAAGTTAGCACCAGACAGTGTGGTATATGTGTGGGTCCAGCTTTCACATGGATCATGGATCCCTGTGGCTGCTTTCTATGACATAGTCTTAAAAGGAAACCTGAAATGACTAGAGGCTACTTTATGCTTACACACCTTCCCTCAGTGACAACCAAAACGTATTAGGGAGTTAAATACAAATATTTTACAGTAAGAGGCTTTGGACATCTAAATCTATAGACATACATCTAAATTAATTGATTTTCAGAGTTGAAGGCATTCATACTTCTTTTTGAATATAAAGTACACAATTTCAGAAATTATGGTCTGACCAAAGGTAAGGCCAGAAAAAAAAACTTAGTTGTTTTGCTTCTAATGCCCTCCTCTTATTTCTTATCTCTTACCAAAATTGCTTTGCGCTAAAGGAGCCCACATTTCCATGTACTGACCTCTGAGACATGTTGCACCCAGATCCTTCAGAAAACATAAAGACAGGGCAACCAAACACCACTATATTCCAGATAAAACCTGCATACTGCAGTGCGAAGGTTTTATGACCAACGTCTCCAGTCTGACCCTGCAGAAGTCAGACTGAGCTGGTCTTATCCAAAACTCTTCTTCAGAAAATCTCATAGCGCTTTTCCCTAGTATTCCCTTCCTGTGTGCTCTTTCATTATTATTAATATGCTGCCTTCTGTGGAGATTAAAACACCCTAACTTGCCAATACCGTGGAATAATGAAGATAAGACCCTGCCCTTCTATCCTCTTTGAATTCCTTTCCCACTATCTTCACCAAAGGTACAGCACTTTAACAGGAAATAAATCAGAAATTAAGTAAGAATTTAGTAAACAAGCAACGTTAGAGGATACCTCTGTCATATTTCACTCAGACAATAAATTTTTAGACTAAATCTGTGACAGACTAATCTCCATTCCAGAAAAAAAGAAAAAAAGAAGCATTGAGAAGTTCTCTGCACAGAACTAATCATGCCAAAAAGGAATTACACCAGATTAATTGCACTTCACTTCCTACAACCTAACCAGTCACAGAGGAGGGCACATAGAGACAGGATAAATCTCCTTTCTTACATAATAATTAGTAAAGCCTTTCTTCTCTTCAATATCTGCAATGTTAGCTGAAACAGGTACATCATCTGGAAGCTGGTCAAAATCACTGTGAAGCAAGAAAAAAAGATTTAGATTATTCATACTGGCATTAGCCTTTGGAAGTCTCTATGCTGTACCGAACAAAGAGAGTTAGGCAACATCACATTATCTTGTGTCAAAACCAAGAAGTTAGAAACTCTGAGTGTCATTCTCTTCCTCTGGAGGTCTGATCTTGAGATGTCAAGTTTCTATAAGTTCAGTACAAGTCAGTGACCACTGTGAAGATTCATCAAGCCTGAAAAACACCCCTATCATTCCTAGGCTTGCTAGAGTACCAGGAATACAAAAGAAACACTTGAGCTGGGAAGCCTTTCCTGACAAATGTGATCATCTGTGGATGCATTCTTAATCCTTCCTACAGCATCTCATAGACTTACAATAATAACACAGCAGCAGTGTCTCTTATTCTAAGGAGATTGTTATATACCATGATTTATGCTGCTATTATTACTGCATTACTGTAAAGAATAGGAAACAGTTCTGAGAAATAAGCTTGTTGCACTAGGTGGTGTAGAAACTGACAGCATAAAGCTAATTCCTAAAAACCATACACTCTATGTGTAAGATGCATACAGTGTACCTTATATATATAAGAAACAACAGAAGGATAAGCACAAACAGAAAAAAGCAAAGAAACAAAGACATAGTATTGTTCTATATCATAACCTGCATCAGCTGTCAAAATGTTGTCAGGTTTTCTTGTAAACATCACAGTAAAGCAGACTCTTAAAGAGGCTTTGGAAAAAGAATGAGTAGCCTAGCAATTATTTACAGAGAGACCTCCCAGTCACAGCAGATAACATGAAGCAAGCACAAAGATACTTGTTTGAAAATGTCAAAAATGTGTGAAGGAACACATGATAGTGGTCAAGGTTAGAACAAGCTTTGCAGATCCTAAAAAGTATTGGATTTGAAGCAAGAGAGAAGGAAGTATCCCTGTGGGAACACCTAAAGAGCAGCCATATGACTGTGCTCTCATGTTTCTTGTCTATATTGTCCACACGATAAAACAGCATGTATTGGCAGGTGCTTTTTCCTCTGGGACTTCCTCATTGGTACAATGTCTTTAACAAACAGAAGACAAATTCACCTTTGCTTCAATCTTACAACTCAATGTTTTCAAAGTGGTATTTATATTAACACTTAAGTAAAAAGGATCAAGAATGAGGAAAAAAGGATAACAAATGAGGTAGAGAGAAAGAGAAACTTTTAAAAGAATCATCTAAGAAATGCCAAGCTGATATAATGTTAAATATTCTGATAATACAAAAAAACATGGCAGTTGGCTCAGTTTATTCTGCTAGAATATCCCAAGCAGGGGCTTCCACAATGAGTAGCCCATCTGGAAGGCAGAAGTAATGATGCGAAGTCTTGCAATAGCTTGCTGTAAGAGGAGAATGACATGAATCAGCATCACCCACAACACCGTAAATACTACCACTTACTGTGAAGAGGGATGTGGTTATGTGGATCAAGAGATATAATTAGTCATATCACAAACACTCATATCATAAACTCTGGTAAAAGGGAAACTGTTTGCAGCTATAAAGAGGACAATGACCCTCTGTTGTCCTAGGTGCTGAATATTCCCCAGAAAAAAGAAGAAAGAAAGTCCACTTCAACTTCGGAAACGGCCTGCTCCATGCTGAGCAGCCTAATAGTTTGGAAGCTACAATAACAAGAAGTCTTTTAGAATCATCTAAGTAGCTTGCATCCAAATTAAATGAGCAGATCACAGCAGTTACACAGAGGCTTGTGGGGAGGCGGAAGGAGGGAGAGACACGTTACCTCTTTTCTCGCAGCTGTCGGGGAAGAGACATGGTTTTCAGCTTCTTAAATCCAGATGGCTAAGCTCTATTCCTCCACTTCTTGGCCAGTTCCTGGTTGAATAAGATGAACACAGCCAAAACAATTTTCCCTGTGTGAATCAAGACTCCTTTGCAAGGCCTCAGAGATCTTTTTTTAATGTTTCAGTGTCAGACGATTTCTTCTGTACCTCCCCACCCCCATGAGATTGAGGAAGTACTAGAGAAAAAAACAGTCAAAAAGAAAGACCGTTTTGTGATGTCTGTCATGTATCGAAACTGCCACAGTTGAGAAACCAAAAGCCCAACAAAAAGCAGAAACTATGAGCCACATATTCCATTGTCCACCTCTTCAGCGAAACATTTGCCTCTGTGAAAAGCCAGTAAAATTCTGGTTTGCCCCAGCTAAAATGTCCCCATATACACCGCTACACTAATGTCTGTAAACTAAGATGAATCCTTCTGGATCCCTTCTTGAAGCTCTGTGATTCCCAAGAATCCTCCCTTCCATGGACCAAGAGCCAGGAGGTGGAGCTAAAGAATAAATTTTCAAGTGGGAGCAGAAAGTATGGTCCGGAAATACAGCCTTGTCAAACATACAGGGCATCAGGCACAGGAGTTCAGGAAATGAGCTTTGAAGGATGGATAAATGCAAGTAAGGCATGAGTCCTTGAAAGAGCAGAGACCTTCTCAGCTTCATATGTTCAAAACCATCCACATTTGCCACCTACAAAGACAGGGCAATGTCTCACCCAAAGAGAATCCTGACTGCCCTGCCTTGTGCACAAAGCATAGTGATATAGCATTTGTATAACATCAGTTGACAATCTTTCAAGAAGAAAATAAAAGGAAGAAAGTGACAAGGAAACCATCATTTCCTAACACTGCGGATAAGTTGCATCATAGCTTATCTGCCTTAGTCAGAAGCTGTCAAGTGTAGTATCTTTGCCTCCCCATTTCAGTCTTTGACTCTCGTCCATTTTCATGTTCAAGACATACTTGGTTCCTTCTCCTTCTTCCTCTGTGAAGCACAAAAATTCTCATCTGAATGGAGCAAAAGTCAACCAGTATCCTTCAAATTAAAATTCTGTTTACTACTGTAATCATCATCCTTGAGAGTAAACTGCATTTCACTGCATTTTAAGTAAGTAAATTCTTCACCCATCTCTTTCCTGTGGATAACTGAAAGCACCATTATAGAATTTGAGAGGGGATATAGTGTCTCTTGATCAGATGGGACCAGGAGAGGCTACAAAATTTTGAACTGTATTTTCTGAGTGATCTGCTACTTTGTACTGCCCACACAGACTTAGCTGAATAGTTTTAAGTACTGATGTTGGATATAAGTACTTCCCTAGACCTTCACACTCTGCTGTGTATTCCATTTTCTTGATTAGGCCTGCTAAATGTGCGGTCCTCATCTGACTTGAAGTCAGGCTCATTATTCTCCTCCCTTTCAATTGAGTGAGAGAGACAATAATCCAGTTTTCTAACTGCAATCCTCTTGCTTTCTCCTGACATTCAGAAGGAAATAGGAACAGATCACCTTGACCAGAACTCTTAATCACAAGATCAATATGTATGAACTCATGAAAATTCAAAGAGGCCCTCCTGACACATGCAAGAAGTTGTGGAAAGCACAAGAGCTACACAAACTTTAATAGAAGTGAAAGAGAATGGCTGGAGGGGTGCTTTTAAGGTAACTGTTTATATTTGATGCGTATCATAGTTTTGAGAATAAAATAATAAAAAGGATATTCTAGTCTTTTCAAATCTCTTGGAAGATAATTTAGATACAATGCAGGTACATTTTTTAAGAGACAGGTGATATGACACAATGCAAAAATACTTGCTCATTGCTTACCTGGAGACATGGCTTTTCAAGAACAAGTCAATAGACAACCTCCCAGACAAATTGTCTATGAAGCTGCTTTGCTGTAAGCTGAGTAAAACAGCATCTCAATTCCACTACTCTCTACTAGATACCATAGCCAGTAATAATACTAATCTGACAGAATAATGCAAAACCTGCTAAGAAAGTTTCTGATTCTGCACTATTTTCTTGTTCTGAACTAAACCAAACCCAAGACCTTATTTTCTGATGAAAACGCAGATTCCTACCTCAGAAGAGTGGATGGCTGATTGACTAGGGGGCTCACCCAGGCTGTGAGAGACTAAGATTTGAAACACTGCTTTGCCATTTTCTTCTGTGCCAAATCAGTGCCTCAACTACCAAGTGTGTTCTCTCAGTTTCTACTATTGTGCTACTATAGTATAAATAGCAATTTCTGCTATTTGGGCTGACGAAATGGCCTGGGTCTAGTCAAACCCACATTCTCTCTCTGCTCAAATAATTACTTTATTATTGATGAATGAAATTAATGTCTATTACAAAACTGATACCATAATGACAGTGCCCTTGTCAAGAGATACTTCTGCACTAGGAATGTATCCAATTTCATCAGCTGACATGGTCAGCCCTGTTTTGAGAAAACCCATCCATACATTATGGGTGGCATGGTCATTACGGCACTGTGCACCGACCCACATCCCTGTACAAAAGAAAGCACACATCCAGGTGCAAGAAACACTAACAAATTAATTAATTAAAGGAGACTACTAAGAAAATCCTCAGATGACTGAATCATGACCATGTGCTGACACCATTACATACTTTTTCACAGTTCAGCACATATATAATTTTATATTATACACTATTATATTTATATTATACACTATTATATAATGTAATTTTATATTATACAGCTGTGAAATTGTGGCCTTTTGTCTAATGCACATTGTTAGAAAATACTTGTACAAGGATACATAGCACCTTGGAAATATAAGAGTATCATCTTGAACCAAACAGACAGAGCAGCATAGAATTTTAATGGAAAATGGTAATGTAGTCCCAAATCACTAAAGATACATGAACCACTAATGAAAGGTAAATCAAAGGAACATAGCAAAAATACTCGGATTAATCGATTCTGATGACAGCACTACAAACCATGTAGGACAAAAGCAACTGTATCATTTTGGCTGTCTGTACACTCTAGAGTAATGGCTTCTCTCTGATGCACCTGATGTTAGAAAAGTGCTGTATAGTTACGTTCAGTCATCAGCCACAGAATAAATTTGTTCAGTGACAGAAGAATGTGAACAAGAATAATAGCCTTAAAAGATGTCTGGTCTCATCACAGACTAATCTGTAAAGGAAATAACATTTTAACAATCACTGTAAGGAAGCTGAACATCAAATAGAAGCACATTCAGCAGAGTTGGCTTGCAAGATACTTTCATTCAACCTACTGTTTTCAAAGCATCTGTGGAATATTTGTTTCCTGAGCTTTGGTCATCGGGTTGTCAGCAGTATCACTGTGTATCACTCATTTGTATATTTGTATATATTACTATTATTATTATCACCATTATTATTTTCAATTTTACTGTAGTTTAGTTATTAAATTGTTCTGTTCTCAACCCACGTGTCTCTTTTCCCTTTACCCCTTTAATGCTCTTCCCCATCCCCAGGAGGAGGGAGGGTGAGTGAGCAGGTGTTGTGGTGTTTTGCTGCCAGTCAGGGTCAAAACTATCACAGTAACATACACATCATTAGCAGTTACATGTCTTTTCTTCTGTGGTTGCTTGAAGCTGAGCTGCAACTGACGACACTGATTTGAGAAAAGTGATTTGGGGGTATATTCCATTTTCCGTTCATATTACTTGTACAGACTTTGCTTTTATGGTTACCATCAGCTTTACAGAATGCTTTAATACACTTTTACAATACTTATTTTCAAATATGCACGTTTAATCTCCTTATCATTATTATAATAGCACATGAATAATGAATTACAGCTCTGTAAAATTTTTGGACAAAAGTTATATAAGATAAGCTACTTATGTCTGCCCTGTAATCTTCAGTGCTCTTCTCCAAGTAGTGCTACAAAATCCCTAGAAGGCAGTTGGTCCAATGATAACTAACAAGACTCTCTTTCTTCGATACGTGCTTTCAGGACAGCTGAAAACAAATGCATCCAAAAAAAATAAATTGTTTAAGTTGTCCCATCTTTCTGAACTTCTAGAAAAAAAAAAGAGAGGGCATAAGTTGAGCTGATTGGTTTTATATTCTTCATTATATAATGGCTCAATCCATATTGTCCGAGTGCATGGATACTCTCCCTGTCACACATTGTATTGGGACGAAAAAAGGCACAGGACTATAGCTAAATAGAAGTTTTGAAGTTTCTCTTTATTTTAATCAGGACACAGTTTCCGTGACTGCTTGTTTAGGGTGAAAAGTAACTAGTATGCATTTGCAGAAAGGGACTATGATCGTGATGCCCTGCTGATATAAACATAGCTAAACAAACCATAGTGAACTAAAGAAATTTAAAGGTCAGCCTCTACCACCGTTCCTGGCAGTGAATTTGATGGTGCCATTTCTAGAATAAATTACTACTCAACATGAAGGGTTTTACAGAACCAAATATTAAAGAAATTGTTGCCTTTTTTTAAGGACATTTTTCTTGGAACGTCAAGCTAAATCCCATAACTGAATCTTGGCTTTTGCACCTCAATTGCTTGAGCAAAACAAGGACTTGCAGGGGAAAAAAAACCAACAACAAAAACAAACAAACAAACAAACAAACAAAAAAACCACCACATACATAGGAAAAAAAAAAAAAAAACTAAAAGTGAGTTTTTTCTTTAGTCATTATCAGTTATTTTAGAAATATACATTCAACAGTATAATTCTGAGGTTAATGATGCCATAACCAGATCTTGCCAGCTTTTCTTATGCATAGCAGTATCACAAGTAGTATTATGATCTTCCTCTCTGTGGAAAACAATTCTTCCCTTACAATAAACCTGCTTCATTTAAAAATATTTTTAAATGATACAGGGTTTCTCTCTGATATAGTAGGATCACTTACGACTGGAAGTCTTACCAGAACAGTAGTAACTTCTCCTTGATGAACAATGGGGCTTTTTGTTCTTGCAGAGCTCAGATGGATATTGATGCCCAAGACTAGGCTAAGTGAGAAAAATGAGAGCTCAGAAACAGCAACAGAACATCTCTTCATCCAGATAGCATATCACTTCCAGAATAAAAGAGGCAAAGAGGGAAGAAACAGGGCAGAGCTTGCCATTGCTACTGTGTATGACAGATGTGGGTGGAGGTAGACATGTATGCTCCAGTCTACTACCAATGTCAAAATCTGGTAACTGGCCATTGCAGACAAAGAAGTAGGATAGCTCCATCTAAGAGCCATGCCTACAACCATTCCTCCAGAAGCTTAAAACCTAGTTTTAAGTGCATAGCAGCAGTGACCCTTTGTGGCAGGAGAGTCTCTGTGGTTTAGTCTTCTAATCATCTTGAAAGTCAAAAATATGTTGGAGTTATTTCTACTCATGACAAAGAAAATCCTGCTTCATCTGTTTTACAGGTTCAAAAGACCTGTCAAAATTACTCAAAAAAAAATGTTCACTGAACTTTCCCAAATCTCAGAATAGGGTTCGCATTTCCTAATATTTGTGGGGTGCTGCATTCAAACCATCCTACACTGTTCCTAATAGTTTAATTTCCCCATCCACCTGATGAAATCCTGTGACCAAATTCCTTTAGATAAGCGCCTTTAGTTAAGTGGAAGTTCTCTGAATAGACAGTGAAGGGAGACAGGCACCACTGGCCAGTAAATCATACCTCAAGTGGGTCAACTCCCCCTCTGAAGGTTTTATCTGTCTCCTTGGAATATACATGAATTATAAAGTAACTATATTCCAAATTTTGTCACCTCAGCTTCCTAAAGTTAAGGGAATAAATCTGTGCCTTACTGTGGACCTAGTTATTACTGGTATAAAGGTACCTACTTATTCGGGACTCAGCTATATTTGGATATGCACTTTTACACTGGTATAATTGTCCTTACCCTAGGGGAGGTGTACTACTTAAGCTACACTGATATAGTCAAAGAAGCACAATTTTCTGGTGCAGACATACCCCGCCTGCTCATTACAGAGAGTTTACAGTTCATTTTCTAATGGTTCATAAATTGGGACAATATGACCTAAAAAAACTGGGGGGCAAGAGGGCTAGAGATTAGGATAGGCAGGCCAGTGGCAAATATGGAGGCAACAAGTGTCAAGATCATGTAATTTTCAAAGTTCTGTTCTGTCAGTATTCCTCACAGCATATACTTATAGCCCATCTCATCTGCTGCCTCACCTACTGGCCTTTTATTACTTCAGTCTTTATCCTCAAAAGATAAACTTGTGGAATGAGCCCACCAATTTCTGTACCAATAAGCAATCTGACCTCAAGCCAGCTGCCAGGCTGTCTATTTCAAGTCTGGAAGGCCAGAGATTGTGTCTCCCATACTTCAAGAGGCAGAAGGCTGCCTTGCTACGTGAAGACGGGTCTAAAGAGACCTCTCAATTAACCGCATCCAGTTCAGCCACCGGCTTGCTACGTGATTCCTTATGCCTCGGCCTTGCTGTCTGTAAAAAGGGGTTGACAGTAATGCTTTTCTCATGAAGGGAGAGTGAGGAGGGAAAAGGCTCAGCAGTCGTATAATTCTCTGGGAAAGTCAGGTGAAAAGTGAGAAACTACAACCATTATCCTTAGCAACCCACCTGCACTCCAGATCACCTACAGTGCAAATTGAAAACAACATAAAAACGGAGTTTTTAAACATATGCCAATAAGACTCTGATGCCAGGCCTTAAAACTGATTCCCAAACCCTTAGAAAAGCATGTAGTTGTTAAACGATCATGTATGTCAAACAGCAGTAGCCAATGGGCCTGCCCTACTACAGAAAAGAACAAGGAAACAAAACAAAGAACAGCTTTCTGCCCCAGAGTGCTATCTAATCTGATAATACATCATCCTGTTTGTGGATTGCTTCAATAATCTGAGCCAAACAAAAGTAATGGGGGGACTTTGAAGTTATGATTTCAAGAAATTAGTATATGGTGATGGTATCAGCTTAGGAAATTCCCTGTCCTCACATACTCTTGCTTTTTCCTGTCCCACAGGATAGCATATCTGAGGCCGTGCTACAACACACATCAGCTAACCAATCCATCTGTAAAAATATTTTTTAAAGCCATGGATCAATTTCCCAGCCCAGCTCACAGCACAGACATCAATATGGCGAACACATTGGGAGGAACACATTAAACAGCCTGATAACCTTGTCTTACGAAAGCACTCTGACAACACAGTGAGTGTATGTGTGTACATGTACATCCCCAAACAATTCAGGCAAGTGTACATTCATGCCTCTTGGCAATCCATCCTCACATACAGATGATAATGCAGCCCTTCTTACACATGTGCTTCAGGGCAATCTAACACTGGTGTGGCAAGGATTTTACCGCTTTTATGATGTAAGGAAGGAGCCCAAACACACCCTGAAGCCGTGACCTTTTCTGTAACAGTTTTCTGAATGAGATAGCCAATACTGAGACAGTATCTAAAGAATCCAGTCCTTGAATAGCTGCTTCTCTCTGCTTTAGTGCCTGTGCCCTGTTTTCCAGCAGTTTATTTAGTTTTACACTACAAACAATTTGTATAAGCTGTTGCAGAATTTGAATGTAGTGCCACTATAGTGGGTTCCTCACAAGGAATCAGACCACAGGAGGGTGGAAAGGAGGGCAGAAAACTCTATGTCAATAGGACTTCTTCATGGGTTAAAAGCGATTGCCTTGTGAAAAGACAAAAAGTAATAAATCTTCAGAAAAAGGAAAAAGAGCAAGTGAAGGATGAAAAAAAAAGGAAGAAAAATCACACACCCCTGTTATTAAGACATACAATAAAATCTATTTACTACCCAAATAATCTTTACTCCAAGCCAGATGGTTATAACATTCTCAGATATGTCTGCTGCAAAACAGCAAAAGGTAGAAGGGAATTGATGTCCCGTTCCAGTTCTTTCTGTTCCACCTCTCGCCTCTGAGTTCTGCTGAATGTGACATTTTTCCCTGGCGCCTAATACACAGAACTCTGCTACTAATTTTATGCACAGAGTCCTCATGCTGTGTAATTTGAGGCCAGAGACTCCTCCAACAGCCTGCCAGACAGAGTACACACCCTCCAACGCTGCTGCTGCTGCAGAGAAATGGGGGAAGGTAGAAAGAAATGAGGCAAACAAGAAACAAGCTTCCAAACTTGTCCAAGATCTTTGGCTGATTTTTGGCTCTCAGATCTACCAGAGGTCTATCTCCAGCTCTCCCTGTGCTGTTTGTCAACAGACCAGTCCAGTGGATTTGCCAGCAATTACAAAGACTCAGTCAATTTAAGGCCTCATTTCTCCACTTTTTTTCCCATATTAGATTCTGTCTGCCTGCTCTAATAGTAAATCATGCTTTTGGCCACAAGACTCTCTCAATACCACCCTGAGACAGAATAATAAGTGATTTCTGCAAGAATATAATTTAGGATTTAAAAGAGAAACTGGTGTCTCTTTTTTACCCACCTTGGTTAACACCTCTACAACTCAAAGAGATTGTCTGCACTGTAATATATTCCACTAAAATGAGAATGGAGAAGTACCATTCAAAACCTGTCCTGGTCATACTCAAAAGGGGATTGAACTGGATGTATCCCCATTAACTGACTAGATAAACCTTTGTGCCAGACACCCCTCTTTGCTTCCAGCTAACTGGACCGACTTTTGCTGAAGCCTTTTAGTGGAATCATCACATTCCACAGTAGAGAACGCACTGAATTAGACCCATTTTCAATACTACTTACTTCTAACCTGGTGGTGATAATCCCAGAAGGAGAATTCCCGATACCACTGTCTTCTCCTAACTCCAACTTTTCTTTCTCTTGACTGTATCAACCAATACACAGTGAGGGAACTACCAGTTAAAAAGGAAAAAAAAGAAGTTTGGTAACAGAATTATATCAATAATTTCTCCTACTGCAACCACTTGATGCCAGAACAAAATAAACTGTGCTGCCTAAAGACTTCTTTGGATGGTACAGCATCCTTCTCACTAATGCTTCTTCTCTTATCAATATGTTGACCAGCAGTAGTAAGTACAGACTTGGTCTTAAAAAAAAAAAACAGATCTCAGGCCTTGCTGTACAGCAAGTTCTATTATAGCCCACAGACCTCTCTGAGATTAAATAAAATCTTTCTTGAGAATTTGAGAAGAGCTGGGACTTTTATTGCTGTTCAGATGCAACAGAACATCATGAGGTTTGACATCCAGAGATCTTTCTTTGCAGTTCCTGTCATGAAATATGTGTCTATGTAGAGAGAACAGAGGAGGAAAGACTGGGAAGAGGAACATAGTCTTTTATTCCGTATCGGAGGTGTGGGATAAACAAAAGCTAAGTCATAAAAGTCAGATAAGGTCATATACTGATCTGGTACAGCCATCAACATGCTCAACTGGAAAAAAAAGAAGAAAATGAGAGGGAAAATAAGGACAATGAACAATTGACAGAGGAACATAAAAAATAGAGAGGTGCGGAAACGATCAAATGTAAAGAAGGATTGGGAAGAATCCATCCCTCCTCTAAAGACATGCATAGCATTTCCAAACTTGACCCACATGTGTCGAGCTATCTAATTTATGAGAGACATTAAGCTGACCAGCCAGCAGGCCAGCCATAAATTATATCTCTTAGATAAGCCAAGATGATTTACATCAAGAGAGAGGAAGGGAAAACTGATGAATAAGAATCTTGCCCTTGCCCTCCAGGGCACTGCCTGGGATATACGCTGTTGGCACCTAAAAATCTGCAGGTGTCCTGAGGTGGCAATATTCCTTGCCAAGACCTCTCCATTATAAAAGCTAATAGATCAGGGCCTTGTTTCCACTGTCTGACAGCATGACTGCCTAGCACAACTACACTTCAGATCCACAATACTTGCAATTTTCCTAACCCAGCTTTGCTCAAATCCTTGCTTCTTCCTCTTCTTTCATATATCTTCATTATTTATCTCCTTCATTTCTCTCTACATATGCATTTTGGGGTTTTTTTGCATTAGCAAAACAGTAGCTAGTAGATAAATTATTCTTCATCTCTACTAAATGTTTATAAGCATTTATCTGTATCTGCAATACTATCACTAGTTTTGGAGCCCCCAAAGCAAGAGAAATATTGACAACCTTGATAGAGTTCAACAGAGGACAAATAAGGCTGGAGCATATGATATACAAGGAAAGGCTGAAATAAATGGGCTTTTTTAGCTTTAGAGAAGAGAATACTGGGAGGGAGATCTAATTGCTAATCCAACTAAACAAAGAGGGATTAAAGAGGAGACATAGCTAGGCTCTTCTCCTAGGTGGACAATGAAAGGACAGGAGGCAAGAATCATAATTTGCAACAAGGGAAAATTTCTAGTGGTCATAAGAAAAAATAATTCAACATTACGCTGGAACAAGGGCCCAGAAAGGCTATGGGATCTCTGTCTGGGGAGATCTGCAAGCTTTGACTGGACAAGCTTAGTCTATCTTTTATATTAGCCCAGCTTTGAGCAAGGCATTGCATAAATGACATCCCATGGCCCCTTCTAACCTTATTATTTATTCTACGTTCAGATACCAGATACTATCTTCAGCTAACAAAAGTCTCCATCAGAGTTACTGGTCAGCTTATCAAAGACAATCTGCTTGACCAAAATTAAAATCTCACATGCATTTGGCAACTATGAATATTTCAGACAGGCTATGGTACAGTGCTATAAAATTAAATTTCCTGTACAAAAAGAAAAAAAAAAAAGGAATGGGAGGAAACATAAATTCTCCTAAGAACAAGACTTCTAAAAACATTGCTTTTAATAACTTCATAGCAAAACATACTGATGGATATTCTTGCATTGGACTGCCATTAAGAAACAGTCAACTGATCTCTGTGCCTACCTCATGCATCTTCAAATTCTTTTCTCTTTGAACATCAACTTTTCCTCCTCACCATTTTCCCTTGTGGCACTCATCCCTCTCCAAGCCCATCTTCCTCCTCAACCTATTTTCCTCTCCACATCACCTTTTTCTGTCTTTTTTAGATCCCTGTCTCACCCTTTATTTTACAGGTCCTGTCTCTGATCCTGAGTTGGAAAAGAATTCTTCAAGGCACCTCCCCTAAAGAGCAGCTAATTATTTGGCTTTGGGCCTGCTCCTGTTTGTCAGCATTCTCGTGTCAACAGGTCTGTCAAGTGTGTGGGAGAGCTTTGAAATTACTAAGAAACCCATAAACTGACCTGGTAATCCCCAGGAAAGCCTGGTCTGCATGAATTATTCTTGTAAAACAAACAAAAGAGTTTGATGCCTAAGGTACTTTAGAGCAGCCTTCCTCAAATGATGCCTAGCACATCAAGTATTCAGTGCTTGAAATGGGGGGAGGAGAGGAATATGGCTTCCATGGAAATGAATAGAAAGACTAAAGTTGTGCACCACACAAGCACTAGATCTGCACTAATTTTATTAACAATACAGACAGTTCTTCAGGTTTTCTTTTGCCTTAGTAGTTTGGCTCCCATTACCATCACTCTCTTTATTCTTGTTAGTGCTGTGGCCTTTAGACACCAAGAGTCTTACTGTAAGAAATAAAATGGTTATAGAAACTTAGGATGCCTGGCTATATGTCTGACACAGTGAAAAAAAGGATGAAGAAAAATGTATGTAACTTGAAATTGGACTCTTAAGACCAATTAGAAGCAATCAGAAAGGCTGCTGAGTTTTACAAACATATCTGGTTCAGAGAAGAAGAGTCATAGAAGAGAACACTTTAACCACATAACTACATCAGCCCAATTGGTATTTCAGAGATATAATTTGAAAATTCAGTGTAATTTTGCTCTTGGTTACAGAAAAGTCTCTCTTCACATATGTTTGAATGCCAGACATAATGGTTATGAGTACACCTATGTCATGATGTAATTATACAAAGAGTTTATGAACATCAGAAATTCTTATACTAGAAAAGTTGTTAGTTTCTCTCTCTCTTGAACCCATATTTTGACTCATCCATGCAGATCTGTATTCCTAGTCTGAATACTCTTTCCAATAGCGCTTTATTCCATATGTTGCAGAAAAAAAATTAATACAAAACACACTTGCTTGCCTTGACAATACAATCCACATTCTTACTCCTACTGATGACTGTCTTATGCTTTCAAAGTCTAACAGATTTAGCCAGGCTAACCTCAGATACTCTACTTTTACATATAATCCTCCTTCAAATCTCAATAAACTCTTTTCTGAAATAATAGCCATTCAGCTGCTAAACCCACAAGATAATGAAACACTGTGTAAAAGGACATTTATTTTTAAGCAGATTTAAATTTTATCTAATAATTACTCCGTTTTAATTTGAATAATAATTATTCACATACTTTTTTCTTTTTAACCTTTCCTCACCTAAGTACTTTCTTGGGCCCTTGGGCAGTAGAAAAACTAAAAATGTAACTGTGGGACAGCAGAAGAAGTCATGAAGAAGGCAAACAAAAAAAAAGGGTATGAAATAGCTACTGGATTCTCATTTAGGCTCCAAATCTGGCTTCAGATGGACTATTCATAGTTTAAAAGTTAAGCATAAAGCAGAAGGCTGTGCAAGATCACAGTGTCTTTGGCACAAGCACTGTTCCTCACTATGAGACATATAAGTACAATACTTACGAAAGGCCCCAGTTACAGCTGGATCTACAAAATTTGATGCAGTATAAAAACAAGTGAGAAAGAAGCATCTAGGAAAAGAAACTTCTAGTAATTTCTAATAAGTCTATTCTGCAAATAAATATCTGACTGGGTTTTCTTGTATTGATTTGATTTGAGTCTCCATATATGACTGCACATATGAAGTACTGGTCAACACTTTTACTTTACTGCCCACAGGCAGCATTAAGAAGATGTGGTAGCCATGCTTAAGAATTCACACTTCAATTAATGCTGCCACAGAAGTGCAAAGACTTTGTCTAAAAATGACAGTCTATGAAAAAGATGTAATGGGGGAAAGGAGTTAACAAGAGCTATTTTTTATGGTCTAGCAAGCTATCTAGAACTATAGGAGAAGGGTGTGTGCTATAAACTATTGATTCCAAACAGGATATCCTTTCCTCCACTTTGTAAAGGGAACAACTCTCTTAAATACTTACACATTTGGTTTTCTTTCTCCAGGTGTCTTTATCTGCAAAAATCCCTTCTTGCCCAAAACCAACCTTTTTATTTCTCTAAACTATGACTGTATGATGTGCTACCATTCTAAGGGAGACTTTAGCAGATGTTTTTGTTTTGCTGTCTCATCTTCAGGTCCTTTTAAGGAGCTATTAGACTTTAAGGTTCCCTAATCCCCTAACTAAATTTATCATCAGCTGATTGCAGCCAGGAGTTAAGCTAAATTAAACTTTGAAATCCCTGTACAGTGTATCAGATGCACTTCTGGTAGGGGAGGTGGAGCAGAGAGCTCCAAATGTTCCACTTGCCAAGAGGCAGGAGAACCATGCTTTTCTCTAAAGGTTTCTCAAAGCTTCCACACATTTTTCAAGATCACCACAATTTCCCTGATTTTATAAGAGTAAGAACTCAACTATTGAAACAACTTGTCATTTAACTCCAGATCAGGTGTGTGCATGCATACATGTGCATAAATTTGCACGCAGGTACATACTTTCCTCTACAAGTGTGTATATTTTATATGGAGAAGGTATGTGTACACACACACTTAGGTTAAGGCTGCGTGCATGCTTGAGACGTCTGTTCCAACTGACACACATTTGGGGAAAAGGTATTTATCTACAGATATATATATATATCACATACACATATGTGTGTGTGTATGTGTTTACGTATCAGTTCTCCAGTCTTTGTGCTCACACAATCATTCTCTTGTCTGCTTCTCTCACTTGCACTCATAAGTAATTAGCAGAACAGATATGCCTCCTGCTCTCACTCCTGCACTTAGTGAGTAGTAAAACACACAGTGTCTTAAATAATTTTCATGTCAACATCAGTAGTTGGTTAGTTTTGATGACAATATATGATAATCTCTTATTATTCTAGAACTGTGAACTTCTATGGTACTTCTGTGTCAGAAGAGGGCAAATTATGTATCCTTACGCACACACACACACAAAAAAAAGAGCAACAAAAAACCCACACAAAACAGAACATAAAAAGGGACAGTCCAGCGTGTACTCCTTCCTAAAAAGAAAAAAGCACATAATAAAAACATGGATGCTTAGGAGGAAATGGCATGAGATACAGTATTTTCACCTGTGGGCCACTAATTGCAATCTAAACCATCAGTAGTTTTCAGAAGTCACTGATATCTAACAAGAGATCAGTACCCACATAGATTGATGGTGTCAATCAAATTCCTAACAGATTAGCCTTGTCTCTACAAAGTAATTATGCAGTGGTACTAATTGATCTCTCTCTCATTGCAATTTCTGAAAAAGCTCTAGAAGAGGGCCTGGTGAAATCTCCATAAAAAACACCAGAGTCCCAATGACAACTGTTGAAGATGGCTCAGGTTCTAAAAAGACAACTGAGTTGAGATTACAGCTCTCTGGATGTAAAAGCAATTCTTGCAAACCAGGTTACAGTAAAATGCTTAAATAAAAACAAACTTGCTTTCCAAAGACTTCATAGCCTTTACTCTGAGGGCATATCAAAGATTTGTTTCCAAAATCATTTGTCTATCATTTTCATCAGCTTTTTTTTCCAGGAGAGAAAGTGTGTGTGAGAAGTGCGATTTCTGCTGTCTGTATCCCCATGGCTACTAGAAACAGATAGAAAGCGAACTGGGCACATCACAGCACACAAAATGTCAGGTTAACAAATTCTAACACAACAGCTCAGAGAAACAGACACTTACTTTCTCCCACCTTCATCCTCCCATATCACACAAAAAGAAAAGGGGAAAAAAGTCAACAACAGAAAACTAGCCAAAGCCATGTAAGGGACTCAAATATGTCCTTCAGAAATTTAAGCCTCTCTAAAAATAGAATGAAAGGCTAAGCGAGTCACTTGTTTTTACTCATAGCAGTAATAAAGGGTCCTTGTAAGAGATTCGCACAAGTTCTGTACTGCTACAGTAGCATCTGTCTCCTCATTGCTGGAGAGAAATGATGAAGAGGATTTAGAGCGTGTGTAACCTGAGAGAGAAATCATCTGTCATTCCCTCACAGGTCATTAGCAAACTTTCCCTCTCCTGGGAGAAGGAAGAGCCACTCTCCTTCCCCTGCCTCTTGTGATTAAAGCTTTAAGCACTATTATAATATATGAAGTTATGAATAATATTAATAGTTAGAAAAAATCTATCTCTATTAGGAAAGGGTAAGAGAAGCCAAACTGAAAAAGACGACATTGTGTGCAATGCACAGGGTGAACCTGGTAGCAAAGAAGAGGTCAAGTAAAAAACAGATCCTCTGTGTGAAAGGGATGATCCCTTTGCTTCACCCAAGTGAAACTGCTATCACAAGCTATACTTCTCACAATCAAGATCTAGTGCAACAAAAAAAAGAAAAGGATGGTCCATTTTGGAAGATGTTATCCCAGGACAGGATGCAACATGCAATTTATTGTGCCACTGTATCGTGTGGTCTCATGAAACAGTTGATTTGTTCGTATTTCAGTTGTCTACCCTTTAACAGGAGAAAGTGGTGTTGAAAAAATAAATCCCAAGACAGTCAGACAATAGTAATGGAAGACATGGAGGTACACTGCCTCAGAGACCAATGAGGTTTTTTGTGTGCCCTGCTACTTGTTTTTTCTTTCCCAGATTAGAGGGTAGAAATGTCAACAGAAGTGCAGAAAAATAACAGAGATGATATATTTCAAAGAGGCAAAATGATGCCAATCAGCACATCACTTGTATCTTGCAAGTCTCTGCTTCATCCAAAGGCAAGATATTAATGATCAATTTACTGATATCTTGTTCTTCTTCAAGACAGAAGCGTCTGTGTCCCACTGAAATCAAAATTCAAAGGGCTTGGGAGCTACTGCCTCTTACAAATAACTGTCAAAATACCATAGCATGAGCTAAAAGTGCTGTTGCATATCATTCAGATCTGTACCACATGCTATGTTGATGTTCCACTTAGAGATTACAATATTTCTCTTACCTACAGAAGGAATATTCACAAAGTTTTGAGAAGAGGAGCACAAAAAGGCCCTGCAATAGGGTGATTTATGTAAGAGATCACCACTGTGAACATTTTTAGGAGGGAGAAACAATACAAACATCTGAGAAACAAAAGCAGGCCCATAATCAGCATCAATTCAGATATGCAGAATACAAAAAATGTAATGTATGTTTCTATAAAATGGGTTAGTCCACTAAAATTATTTATTTATTTGCAAATAATGTTTTAAATCGTAGCAATAAACTATGATTTAAACTGTTAACTGTTAACTGTTTCGCACTGCTTAGGAAAAAAAAGAAATCCCCATACATCAGATTATGAACAAGGTGATAAGATGTTTATCAGAAGGAATATCTGAAAGGGAATTGTCAGAAGATTGTCACCGGTAATGGCAGGGAAAAATATACTTCGCTTAGGAACATGCCAGTGCATCTTTCTTTAATAAAATTCTCTCCAGAAGACAGAGGATAGGATGTTATGAAAGATAAACTCAAACCTTCAATTTGACATTTACCTGAGGCAATCCCAGATGCAGCAGAAGTGAATACTGCTGGACAAGCTAACACTTGAACATCCATCCATTCTCTTAAGTTTAGCATAGCTAACAAGAGTAGAGATTTCCTTCCTATAGTCTTCCCTTTAGGAAACCTGAAGAGATAAAGAAGAGAAAGTACAGAAGAATTCAGTGTTTGGGTCTGATTCAGGCTGTGAACTACATGGAGATAATCTTTTAGTGCCAATAAGTTTGTTTTGTGTGAATATGTTTATTAACAACTGGACTCAGGGTTGTTCAACTCATTTCATCAGGGTGACTGAAACAGTAATAGAGAATAATGTTTATTTCCTGATATTCTCCTTGGCTGGATTCAAGTCATGACCTAAACCTGAGAAGATAACTCATTTACCATTCATGTAAGTGAAAGAATTGTTTTCTAATGAAATATTGACAATAAATAAACAGCTGACACAACCCTGCTCCTTTTCTGCTGTTAGTTACAGTCTTTCTTAGCTAGGAAAAGCCCCAACTTGCCATTTGAGTGTAAGTGCTATAAAATTCTTCCCACTTGCTGTTTACCCAGAAAGATATGACTCCTTTACAAACCTCTGACTTTGACATCCATCTCACTGTGCACTAACAGCTCTGAAACAAATTATAAGTGCGTAAGAAAAAACAATACAGAATAACTATCAAAATTTGGGTTACCACAGGATTTCAGCTGCTAAAACTGAAGTAAAATTTCTCCAAAAGCTGTTTACCCTGATCTAAATGTTTTGACTCCTCTCCTACCAGTAGCCTAGTATAAATGGGAATAAGTAATGAAGCCATCTTTCTGCTGTGCTAGTTTTTCTGGAATATAACCCCTGTGGTAATAATTACATGGGCTTACCCATCCCAGTGTGAACAATTATGTCAAATGTCTGATACCCACAAGTGTCTGTTGTAAAGAAAACCAGCTGTTTCCATTTTCTTAACCTTGGGGTCAGGGCTTCTCACTGGGACTAACAGCTTTTTTTCCTGCTGTAAATATCCATTTGAGAGCTTCTAGGAGGTGTTATGATACACAGACCTGCTCTTTCAGCACTAGCTGTTTTCTTGTTGTGTAATCTGAGCCTAAGTCTCACCAGGGGTTTTACACAGAAACACCTAATGTTGTTTTTCATTTGTATTATCTCCTTTGGGTGATACTGTTCAAGATATTTAACTTTCTTTTCCACACCATTTGCAATACAAGCTGGAGTGTCCCCAAAGCCCACTGGTAGCATGGACTATTAGTGACCTATTTCTAGCCTCTGGAGTATCTCTTCTAGACATTTGCTATTTCCAGCTTTTGAAACAATTATCAGAGGAGTCATATGTAAAAACTGAACCACTAAGCTTTGATCTTAGGGATACAGACTTCTCAGAGGCAAACCAAAGAATAGCCCATTGCATGGACTATGAAGAAGTAATGTAACTTTAAAAGCCTGAATCGGTGTGATATACTCCATCTAGCAGAAGGAAATTATAATTAATGCACACAAAGCAACTGACATTTTCAGTCTTGGGGTATTAGTGTAAAATATATATATACCTCAACAAATAAGCTCATATGCAGCCTAAAGAGGGCATATATCAACTCAAGGGCAGCATATAAGCAAAGAGCCACAATAAACATGGACCAAGGTTTCCTGTTTTATTTTAGTGAAGAATTTTTTTTTCCTCGGGGTACTGCGAGTCATTCTTTTAACTGATTTATTTTTCATATACACTCTGTCCAACTGATCTTTCCAGTTTTCACATGTGTGTGGTATTATAAACTACACTGAGGAAAATAATTTAAGAACTACCATACCAGATCAAAATAAGTTTCCTCTAGTCCTCTAACCCAGTATCCTGTGCCCAACAGTGGACATAGACAAAAGCCTTTGGAGGAATGTAAGCACAAGACAATCACATTGACACTTTCTCCTAATCCTATCCCAAATCCCTGCCACTTTAGCTCAGGAACTTCACAAGCTGGATGTGTCCTGTATGAGTTTGATAACCTTCAATCGGATCTCTCTTCCACGAATTGGCCTATTGAGGAGAATGGTCCAACACATAAAAGCTCTCAACATCACAACATCCTTGGCAGACTAAATTTAATAGGTGCTACATTCTTTACTATGTAAATGTATCTTTTGAAAAAGCTACAAGTTGTACTCACCAGCATAAAAGATCTAGTGATACTTTTGCAAGAAGACATTTGACCTAAAATTCTGGACAACTTTTAATGTGGGTATTGACATTCCATCTTACTAATAATTCCCAATTGTTAATTAATTATGTCTTGGTGTCAGGACCACCACCACCACGTGGTCGCAACACCGTCCCCCCCCCCCACCCGATGGGGGCAAATAAGAAAAAGTGGAACCTCCTGAGTTGAGATAACGACAGATTTTTAATAACACCACACGAGGAAAGCAAAAGAAAGAAGAATATAACAATAAGACAAGATATAGAGTACAATGGAAACACTGATACAATGAAAATCTCACCACCACGAGCTTCACAAAAGAGACCCCTCTCCCGGCTAGCTTCCCCTTATATCCCGGGCATGACGTCAGCATGGTATCGAATATCCGGCTATGCCCAACTCCCAGCTTCTGCGAAGAATTAACCCTATCCCAGCTGGACCCAGGACAATTAAAACTCATATTTACTCCTATTTCTCCGAAAGACATTCAGTACAGGGTTTCTAGAATCCTGAATCACAGTATTGTATGGTTTACAGTTACACAGAGCACTGAAGGCATCTCATTTCAGCTAAGAAGGATAGCAATATGGTATTTCTCCCTTTTTTTAGAAGATAAAAGAGGACAGTATACCTAGGACCTTGTGAGAAGGGGAAGTTTGATAGCAGGAGCAGGAGGAAGAAACATACACTTATGTCATAACTTACAAGGAAAACACCAAAGAAAATAGTGCCATTGTAAGGGTTCCTATCCTGCCTCTAAACCTAGGTGAGACCAGCACTGAGCTTTGTCCTTAGAGGAAAATAAAGGAGCTCCTATATAATGAATTTTGCCTATTAAATGCTTCAAAATGTTTTAACCAAAATATGTTGCAGGCATACAAAATATTTTCTAGAAATATTTTAAGTTGTTGTATAAATTCTTTACAAATTTAAATGCAATGTACATGGGTACTAGATTGTATATAAATTCAACCTGATTTATCATTCTTGTCTTATGTAACAGGTTGGAGACTATAACACGGATACTTTCGAATGCTCTACCAGCTCAGACAGCAAAGTAACTCCATGTTATGCTGGGTACCACAATACCAAGAAGATGCCAATGAAACCGGAGGAACACAAAAAGCAAGTTAGAAAAAAAATTACAGGTCTAGAGAGGCTGAATCATGAGAAAAGAGGTAAAATAAATAATTCTGTATATCTTGGCTAACCCAAGAACTGAAGGATATTATAGCTGTTTGTAAAATGAAATGGAAAGCATAAGCACCAAGAAGAGAGTGAAAAAGAAGGCTGATTGAGACACCTATATGAGATATTGATGAGATAAAAATATGTAAGAGAAATTTTAACTGGCAAACAAGGAACAATTCTTATCAATGAAACCTCTAAATTTAAGAATATGCTTTCAAATAAAGCAAGACATACGGCTTCTTTAACAAAGAAGTAGGAAAATAAATGCAAGGCAAGTGAAAGATGGCCGACTGGTATCCCTGAAGGCCGAAGTTGCTTGTCACAACACATGTACCAGACATGGGAGATAGCAGCAGGACAAGCTTCCTTTTTAAAGTGCTGTGCTAACACTATGATGATAACATCAAAAATTTCAGGTACATTGGCTGATATGGACCTGGAGTATCTTATTATTCAGATTACAGTTATTTATGTGTGGTGGTAAAGAGAAAAATAAATTATAATGGATGAGCGTCCCAATTAACTCTGCAGTGTGTATGTACCCTAAAGGGCAAGCCCAGTCCTAATCTTTTCCTGAATGAACCTGACTGAGATGATAGTAAATACGTAACCATATTACTGAAACTGATGAGTGCAGTAACACAAATTTCCTCCCTAAATTCTGTCATTTCACGTAGGTGAACTCTCAGTGATCTTGTTGCCACAACACTCTAATTTACTAATAACCTAGAAGTGTCAGATTTTGATTGTATTCTTCTTACAAAAAAATCCCAACAAAACCCCGCTTTTCATTAATGGAATACTTGATATGTAACAAAGACCTCACTACATGCCCAATGAGG
Source organism: Pterocles gutturalis (assembly GCF_000699245.1). Taxonomy (NCBI): domain Eukaryota; kingdom Metazoa; phylum Chordata; class Aves; order Pterocliformes; family Pteroclidae; genus Pterocles; species Pterocles gutturalis. The sequence continues at coordinate 40,310 of NW_010098936.1, forward strand.
TCATAAACCTGTTTCTCTCTCTATAAATAAACCTTAGTAGGAACTAACTAGAAGGATAAGAAATTATTTCCAGTAATCAGGATTGCTTTCACATGGCTGAATTACACGGGGGAGTCAAAATGACTAGCCCTGCACTTACTCTCCTTTCACCAGTGGACAAATACATTCATTCCCATGGAGCAGACAGAAATTGAAGTCACACTCCAGTAGCCAAAAAGACAGTCCTACAATCCTTACCCTCTCTAAGCTGCTAAAAGAATGTAAGAGAGAAAAGTTGTTCTGTCAGCTAACAAATGGTAATAGAGCATCCAGCTAACAACCGCAACATACTGGTATCTCTAAACCAGAATCTAATCTTGGTACTACATCAAGGGTATATAATACGTGAAAGTGTAATGCAAACCCCGTATTACTGAATTTAGCAAACTGCATACTGGGAATCAAACTGCTCCAAAGGCAACACACCAGTTGGTTGAAACACAGAGCCCACAAGAGTCAGCTATCTCACATCGTAAATACAAAGGCTCACCTGCTCTGAGGTAGGACACACAGTGTTTGTGAGAAATAAAGGAGGCTACCTGAAAGGTAATATTACTTCCCCTACTACTGTAGCACAATGAAAATTCAAAAACCACTACAGGAAGTGCAATAAAAATAAATAAGAGAGTGAACATGAAATTGATTGAATTAACCTTTGTCATGCTTGATTCAATGAAGCTTCCTCTTCAGAAATTATCTGAAGCTGTTGGAGAATTTCCAATTTATCATAGAACTCAGCATCAAAATGATACTGACAGTAAAAATATTTTAAAATATTCTTATCCCGTACACACCTCAATTACCTTTCCTCCCTTTTAGAATCAATTAATCAAGTTAGAAAAATCAAATTTCACTTTTGAGCACCTGCCTTTCCCAAGAGATAATTTCAGTTGTATCACAACAGCCTTGGTTGCTTTTTAACCTATGAACTGTTGGGTTTGAGTCCTGAAACAAGATTTATCTTTTTTACTCACAAATATATTGCAGATAAATGTGATTCATAGTCCTTTATAAAATGTTTCCCCTTGCCAGAAAACATTAAATATCAGAAAAAGTGCCCCCAAATGGATTACAGAATGGCAACTAAATCTCAATGGCATTTTTATTGTTGTTGTTATTGCTTGACAGAGTAAAAATAGAGATATCTTCAAAGGTGTCCTTCCCTGGAATGAGCAATTCAGCATAAAGAGAATTTATATGCTGAAAAAGTTACAGTCAATGTATTGAGTGTATGTATAGTATATCTTCATTTACAATGTTCTGCCTCTCCTAAGAAAGCTCAGGTTGTAAGTTTTTAGACTTCTACAGCACCTTGCCCAGTGGGGCCCAAAAAAGGAGATTTTGGATGCCCCTTTAAGTATGAGCAAACAGAATTATACAAATTAAGTTTGCTGTTGCCTGCAGGAGAAATTATTTCTGTCTTCCTTCAAGGCCAGGAGTTAAAGCTGACTGCTGCAGCTTTAGGTGCAGGAGGCAGTTAAGGGCTGTTCTCTCTTGTTGCGAGTAGCATCTGCCAGGGGTAAAGAGAGAAAAGGGCAAACTCCTGAGCGTGTCTTCACTTTCCCTCACTCTGATGAGGAGGTTGCATCTTCCTATTCCCTTCCTCCTGAGCAGAGTCCCATCTCTCGAACTGAACCTCCTGATTTATCGTGACAGATCTCTCCGACGCCACCTCCATCTGATGCAAAACGAAGGGCCCATTTGCCCCCAAATAGCTGATTCATACCGCCTGCCGCTATCCTTAACAATAAAGTTTCAAGCAGACCGTCAGTTTGCCGAGGTAATAGGTTTTCACAGCCAGGGGAAGGTAAGCGCCAAGGATTATTAATAGTGTTCCTTGATTAGTTAAGGGAAAGATAAATGTGACACCGCTAACAAAATTCCTGAATATCTGATACCAGTGAGGAGTGGGTATCACCTGCCAAAAATAGAAAGAGCAAGAGAGATTATATAAGTGGGGTTCCTACCCCGAGTTCCATCTCTTTTTGACCGCCTTCATATCTAACACCCTTTTCAAGCGTGCTTAGGAGAGATCCAAAAGGTAAGTAGCAGGAAAATGTTCAAACTTCTGCAGCAGACGTGGATTGCTCCCGGCAAGAACCGAGGAACTTCACCCGAAGGAAAGCAGATAAGGGCATCTTCCATCACTCCGACCCTATCCCCTTTCCCCCAAACAAAAGGCCAGGGACAAAGAGGTGCAAATCTTCCAAACAGAGAGGAATGGCTTCCCGCAGAGAAGACTGAAAACGAGAAGAAAGGGCCATTAAAAGGTGAACATATTGAGGGTGAATGAGGAGAAAAGGAGGGGAGAAAGCGAGAAAATGGAAATAACAACACAGGGAAGGAGAGGGGAGAAAGTGAATGAGAACGCGAGCAAGGACTCGGCGAACAGAATTTACTGAAATGCTCAGTCGGGAACCAAAGGCAAAACCTCCCTGCAAACACGTCGCAGAAATGAAATCTCTCTTTATGCACAGAGGATCGTAAGCGGTGGGATGAAGTTGCTCTCCTTGGTGTGGTCATTAGGAAGATAAATGTGTTACCCTTTTCAAAGGACTCCCGGCTTTCTGCTTCAGCTTTTGGTGCGGGGGCTTCTTGCTGTTCATGAAATTCTCCCTTAATTGTTTGCTTTTGACAAGGGCGGGTTCATTTCTACTTTTATTTACTTAATCGTTTACTTAGTAAGGATATCATCATTCCGGCGCTAGCGGAAGGGGGAGGTGATCTATACATAAGCTTCTGTGCAGACAACTTGGAAATCTACGGTATGGATTTTGAAAATAGATCGGGCAGGAAAATTGGCAAAATCTCAGAAATAAAGCAAAACGCGTCATTCATCTTGCAGGGATGATGAGAAAAAGGTGAAGGGTCCAGTGTGAAACTGCTAATTCGTGAAACGCCTTTTATATTAGACTAAAATAACAACTTTAACTAAAGCTTGGTGGTTAAAAGCTTCTAGAAGTTTGCTAGCTGTCCTTAAAAAGGATGCACTGCTGATCTTAGAGAGGGGCCTCAGCCACTCCTCCGTGTTAGATCCCCAACTGCTTGTCGCTGCTTTCCCTTCTCTGGCCGTGGACTGTACGGCCTCTCGACTTCTGAGCAGGGACGGGAAGCCGGGGGAAATGTTATTTACGCTGTACAAATGGCTCCACCTGATCTGAAGCCTCATTTTTCTGGCACCTCTCACTTTTCGCCTTCACAGCACGATCAGGCCGTAGCGGCCTGACAGATCCGATGACGAGGGAAAGCGGGGCCGTTCGCGCGTCGTTAGGGATGCGGAGGGAGCTGCCAGGCTCGCTTCCCCAGGACACGGGCACGGAACGCGGCTCGGCCGCCGGGTTGCTACACGCCTCTGGCCGGTTTGCTTGGCAGGAGGCTCGTTAACCTGATTGGCGTCTGCCAGCACAGCAGGCAGCGCTGCGCATCGCCTCTGCCAGCTCCCGGCTTGAGTTACCTCCGGGGGCAGCCCTCCAAATGTGCTCTGCTCTGTCAGCAGAGAGGGGTTGACAGCGAAACACGAGTCATTCGCAACGAGAGCATCTTCACTGGTTCCCGTTTGTAAGGACTTAAAAGGAGGCTCTGTGGCTCCAAGAACGAGGAAACCTCAGCAACGGGTTTGCAAAAGGTTGGCAAGAAAGAAAAGAAACTGTGGAGACTGAGGCCCAGCTCCTTTGCGGACTGCACCGACGCTGAACTTGGCACAGCAGGGAAGCGGACGGCCATGGCGTATCAGACCGGAGGCGTCCGCACTGGAAACGCGAGGGGACTCCTCTCTCTTCCGCCGGTTAAAGAAAAGTAAAGGGGCGCCAATTACAGCAGATCACAAACATTGATTTCTCTTGTAAATAGCTGTATGTGGATGGGTCTACATTTAACTCAAGTGTAAAGCAGACTAACGACTGGCGGGTTTTAACCTGTGCTACACGGGGCATTTTCAACTCCTTCTCCAAGCTGAACTCCGCTAAAGCAAGAAACCCGAGTAACCCGAGTGCTCCCTTTATTGCAACCCTTTCACCTCCCAGCTCCGAAACAACGGAGGCAGCTGAGCGAGAACTGCCCCTGCGGGAAGGTGTGCAGAGCCCTTCTGTGGGGCTGCGGTTTATCTCGGGTCAACATCCTAGCGCAGAGCTCCTCTTTGCCTGTCGATCAGGCAAAGATGCGTTCAGCCTAAGGAGATGGACTCGGTTCCCCCATCCGTCTCCTTGTTTGTGCTTGGAGAAAACTAAGCCTCTCTTGTATCTCAGCAAATACACAGAAATAGGGAAAAAAAAGTTCCAACGAGAGAAAAAGAGTCCCTCCCACAACGAAGAGTTGCTGTTTAAAAAAGAAAAGGGGAAAAAAAAAAGGGGGGGGGTACCCCAAATTCACCTCCTCCTTCGTCCTTCTGCGCTCAGTGGCATGCAATGACTCACGCGGTATAGCTGAACTTGGGCCGCGGAGAAAACGATGGGGGCCCGTACTTTTAAAAGCGCCCAGGAATTACTGACAGAGCGACCTGAGTTTTTTTGCAGCACCCGCCTCCTTTTTAAGGCCGGTCTCTCGCGGTCCCTTTCAGGACAAGGGTGCAATTGAGTCAGCGGGATCGGGCTGTACCCGCGGATGGCAGCGTGGGGATCTCGCCGCTTTGCCCTCCCCCGTCTCTCCTTCAGCAGAGGTGCCAATACTCCTGCAGAGATCTGCCCTACTACTGGGCCCTAACCTTGGCTGTCTCAGCCTCATGGCTCCTGCCCAAACCCTGAGAACGAGTTGGACTACTTGCCATATGGACACAGTTTCTTGAAGAAACCAAAACCTAGAAAACACATTACAATTCCTAAATCTTTTTGGCGATGTCGGGAAGCGCCCGGTACCGCCTGAGAAACCCACCACTGCACGGGAGCTCCGCACGAGCACTTTGTCACCTCGCATCGCGTTTCACCATATCATGTCGCAGATGATTCTGCAGCATATTGTGCATTACAAACGGGATCTGTAGGATTTGCAGGGATGTGATAATTAATTCAGCGAGGATGATGCTTAATATGGACTGGCCCGAAAGAAACGAGGTCTAAAAGGAATATGTGTGTGAAGGGGAGGGGGAAGAGGAAGATTTTTAAAGTGTTTGAACGATAAGGAAAATGTTCAAAAGCTACACTACATTTGCTTCCCGACCTCAGGAGCAGCTTGAAGCTTGGCATATGCTGCAGTTCCTTACTCATCACCGGCTATAACTGGTAAAGCTCGTCCTGACTTACTAAAGGAAAAGGCTCTGCTCTGCACCACTAGCTCTTCCAGTGCACCCGAGAACTTGACCTTGGCACAACTCTTTCTCCAGCCGGTATCACGACAGACTCTGGCACTGCTCCAGTAAGGCTTGGGCTCCAACCTCCCAGGGAACGACCCCCACCATTCGCGTTCTCCCCCACCCCAATCCCCGCAAAGGCATCCCCATACCCTCTCTTTTAGCCGAACCCTCGCGTCTGTGGACTACTTGGTGCTCTGCAAACTGGAAAGCGACAGCCCCTGGCACTTATCCACGCAGAGCTATAGAGCTGGCACGGGTCCAGCCTTTCCCGGTGTGCCATCCCCACACAGCACTGCAGCTTTGGTCATATGAGCAGAAATGATGAGAAAAGCACTTTTTAATCTTTTTGCACTTGCTTCCCTGTTCAAACAGTTGCAGGATGGCTATGACTGACGTGCTCAGCGCTGAGGATATCAAGAAGGCTGTGGGAGCCTTTTCAGGTGAGTGCTTGCTTTTTTTTTAATTTTCTTTTTTTCCCCCTTTCGTCTCTTCATCTTAGGATAGCAGTGCATTTATTTAAACTCGGGGAAGATTAGAGGATCCGGCTAGACAAAATACCACATAACGATGTGTTTTCAGAAGTGCAGTGAAAGCATGACAGGTTAATCAAGTGCTGCTGCATCCTCAGCAAAGTTGCCCTGGACATTACAGAGGTGAAATATTTATTTTAAAGGAAGGCAAGCAGTAACTGCGGACAGACTTTGCTTCTACCGAGAGGATACTTTCAAAGGGATCAAAAGCCTCGGCGAACTAGGGTGGATTATATCTTGATGTGGGATAGGGAAGTCAGCCTTGGATGTCGGCAGCTTCCCACTCACCCCTGACATGCAGTTTCAGGTATTGCAGAACTGCTGTTTCTCGTTTCAAGGAGATAAGAAACCGCT
>NW_010098936.1:46528-65146 GCF_000699245.1 Pterocles gutturalis
GAATCCCCGGGTGGGCTTTGCTTTTCGTGACAGAGCAGAAGACAACAGCAGAGCAAGCGGGTGCACTGGTCGACTGCAGAAGCCTTCTGCAGGACGAATGGCTGCAGCGGTCCATACTTCCCTCTCAGACTCCTCCGGGTTTCAGATATTCCCCTACCCCTCTAATTCATCGCGACTCTTAAACCGAGAGCAAACTCTCTTCGTGCTTACAGATTCAGGTAGTTAAGCTTGCTCTCATAAAAACCCCAGAAATCGTGCTCCGGGATGCACACGTTATATCTCCCTCCCCCTCCCCGCAACAACCTGGCTGATCGCACCACCGGGCGAGCAGCTTCTTTCTGTCCTGGTCTGTGCGATGACCTTCCCAAACAGACAGAAGCGCAAAACCCGCTGAGCCCGACTAGACTCGGCAGCCGGAGAGTCGAAGGGACCAACAAACTGCTTTGCTCAATCCAGCAGCTGTTTTTCTCATTAGCTTCCATTGTTCTAGGGCCATCTCCAAGTCCTGGAGCAGATGCAATTAGCAGCAACTAATGACAGTTCTCAGTCAAGCAGATCCCGAAAGACTGAGCCTCCTTAATTTTATATAATGAGAAAAGCTGCGGCGGGAATAAGGATGCATCGGGAAGGGAAAAAAAAAATCCACAACACGTTTTGGAGGTCACTCTACTGGATTTCTAATCCACACTTTTCTAATCCACACCACAGTCGTTAGGCTACCTGGATGGGACAAAAGCGGGTGCGGTTAAAGGACAGGAGAGGTGGAGCAGGTAAACTAATTTGTCTCGGCTCCGATTTCAAAGGCTCTGGGTTGTGTTGTTGCTTTCTTTTTTTTGTTGTTGTTGTTTTCTCCCCGGCGATCGTGCCTCACCAGGTCTTGCAGGCAGCATACAGCACAGCACTCCCTTGCAGTGTCTGAGGTTACAAACCACGATTGCACATACCTTTAGCTGTCGAAATGCAACACTGATTTCTAGTAAGTCTTCAGGAAAAACGAAACAGAACTGAAATAGCCATGTGCTCTGAAACACTTTTCGTCAGTGCTAGGCTCCATGGTTGAGCAAGAGCGTTGGTTTGGTGGTTTGGTTTTTTTCCAGGGGTGGGAATGTCAAAAAGTGACAGCAATCTGATAGTCAAAGTCTGCTCTCACATGACTGCTTTAGCATAAAACTTAGGAAAAAAAAAAAAAAAAGGGGGGGGGGCGGTTAAAGCACTGAAATGAGTCCAAAGAGGTTAGACTTCAGCTCCCAACTCTGTCACAGACTTCCCGTGTGACCTTGGGCAACTCTCCATCCCTCTGTAGCTCAGCTCTTCATCTGCAAAAGGGAGACACTGCCCCTCTCCCCCTCTGTTTATTTCATTTAGTGTCTGTGAAGCATGGATGATTACAGTGCGTAGATCTAGCTCCTACCATAGATGGGCTTAGCTGTACCTCCCAGGGTAGGACATGCAGCAGTATGGAAGAAAACCATCTGTATGTGTTGGTATACATTTCAATGACTTTTTCTAAGCAGTTCTCTATATTTTAATCTCCTATAGCGGCTGAATCTTTTAACTACAAGAAGTTTTTCGAGATGGTAGGATTGAAAAACAAGAGCCCAGAAGATGTGAAGAAGGTTTTCCATATTCTTGATAAAGATAAAAGTGGCTTCATCGAAGAGGACGAATTGAAGTAAGATATGTCCTTTCCCAAATAACCTTGCATTAAGAGTCTAATTTCCTGTTTTCTTTTTTATAAGACTCTAGGTAATAGCATACAATCCAATCTCTTGACTAATATTTGTGTGCAATAATCAGATGTTTGCTGATTATATGATCTACAATGTGTTGGAGGTGGCTGGCTGTAGCTTTTATTGCAGGACACTGAAACACGTGAATGATCAACACCTTACAGATAGTTCTTCACTAAAATGCAGTTTCAGAGTAAAGTGATCCTCCTGAATGTTAAAGAAGGTCAATAACAGAAGATACAACCTTGGATTCCAACTCATATCAAAACAGTGGTGCAATTAAATACAAAGTGGAACTCTTCTGAAGAAAAAACTTTCCTTTTTTTTCCATGCCTCCTCCTTAGGTTTGTACTGAAAGGCTTTACCCCAGATGGAAGAGACCTATCAGACACAGAAACGAAGGCTCTTCTGGCTGCTGGAGATAAGGATGGTGATGGTAAAATTGGCGCTGATGGTATGTGATTAGAGGAGTAAACTTTGACAGTAACAATCGAATATTACTCTTACATATAAGAACTGAGGAAATCTAGCAATCACTGGGAGCTGTGACCTTCTGAAGGGCACAATTTGTATTTAATGAAATGCCAGGTCCTGCTACATTTGCCATACCTTGCTTGTAGGCTTTAGAGGAAACACGAACCGAGTTCCGACACTAGAGGGGGCAAGAGTTTACAGAGACCAAGATGCAGTTAAGGCACACTACAGCACAGGAGTTAAGTACCAATCCAACTTCTGCTTCAATTAGTTTATTTTTTTTCTGTTGAGTTTTCAGTATTTCCATGTTTTCAGTGGAGTAAGGATCAGGACACTGATAGTTCAACTACCCGGGCTTGACTATAAAACTTAAAAAAGAGAAAGAAAAAAAGCTGAGCACCAGCATTTCTGCCTGGTGATTAGTAAACAGGAAAGTAATACATGACTTAGCAAAGCAATGCTCTTAAAATTCTAAGTACAGTCGGTCTGCTATGGAATTTCTATACAATACCTGTCTATCCAGCTTTTGTTAGTGTTTATGTGGATCTTCACATCAAAGAAAGCTTGTAACTCACTTTTACTAAATATCAGAACTACAAGAAAGGAACAACTTTTCCTCTCACAGCATTGCTTAAAAATTTACTGCTGTTTTCTCTTGGGATGAATCAAATTAGCCCACATACAAAATTTCTCCTTTTTCCTCTTTTTTTCCTCTATCCCTGAGACACATTGGAACAGGCATGAAGAGACGCATTTCTGAATTAAATCTTTTCTCACTGGAGGAGATAGTAGCAGAGGTTTGTGGTCAGAATACTAGGTCACCTAGACATCAGACAATTGCTAAGTTTTCACCACATTAACAACCCACATGATAGGGTGAAATCTAAAAAATACCTAAAAAGCCTCACATCTCTGTGTTACCTGATCTCTGGGATTAGTAAAAACTGTTGTCTCCAACTAAAAAGTAATCTAAAAATGAATAAAAAACAAAATAAGGTTAACTATCATAGTTTCCCAGTGTAGAAGCTAAAAAAATGACATACAAAATCACCCCCTGGCTGTAGGTCCTCCTTATTCCCATTAAAATTAGTGGCAGTGTTACTAAAATCAGCGGACAAGATTTTCAGAAGACTTGATTCAGGTAAGTGGAGCTTACAGGTGACTTGCCAACCTCACATCAGATACATTCTCAGTTATTCCCAGAAGGCTGCAAAACAAAAACAGTATCATTTGGAATAAAAGAATGATATTGTAAAATTATTTTGGCTTATACAAGAGGATACAGCATTAACTTATTTAAGCTTGACCATAACTTTATTTTTTAAAGTTGAAACAATGTCTGAAAACCAGTACATTGTAATGAGGCAGTAAGAAACACCTCCTTATCTCTTTGAACCTTAACTTTGAATGGGAATTACTCTGAATTTATATGTAATAATGAGAAAAGAGCAAAGGGCTTTTTTATTTTGCTTCTTCTGGCCCTATCCCTACTATGCAACATTATCATTTTCTTTTCCATTTCTTAAATTTGACTCTGACAGCAAATTGTTACACCACAAAGGCTTGAAATACATGCAAAGTTATCAGCTGGGACTGTGACCAAATGATGAGGATGACAGATACTTTTCAGCTTTTCCTTTAGTTCACAAATCCAATTCCAGATTATAACTGCCTATGTAAATAAAATGTAAAGTCACGAATATCTATCACATTCATATTCAGTAATGCAATGCTGTATTTCTGTTGCAAACCATTTGTTTGTTTTCACATAACTTAATTGTCAAGCATCACATTTACCCCTTGTTTCAAACATCGGCTTCATATATCACTAAATGATCACAAACACGCAGCCTTTCACAGGGGTTAATGTTAGTTCACTGGACAGCCCTTGAACACTGTCCCTCAGGAGCCCATAGCAGCTGTAAGAACTGATGTTCTTCATGTATTTTTACCATGATTAACACCACAGAGCCATCTTTCTCAGACATATCCTCACAAACGGTAATTCCAACCTAATAAGCCTTCTTCCAGTTAGAGGTCTCACATTACAAATCTTCTCTTAGGTCTCCCGCTTTAAACCTTTTATCACTACTGCAAGACCGTTCAGCTCAGAAACAGTTTGACTAGCTTACCTCTTGTCCAATCAAGATTTGTAATTTGTGGCTGATCTGCCGGTTTAAAACTGTTGAAAACTTGCAGCCTGTTCATGCAAGACATGATCATCTTCTGTGTGATATCAATCCCCCTCCATCTTCCACTGAAGATGACAAATCTGAAAAAAATTTGCAGGCCAAGGCTAGGTTACCTAATAAAACTACAAACATTAGCTTTCAGATTGGATTGGGAAGTGATGCTGAAGCAGTTCATTCAGCTGCAGGAGAAACTTTATAAGAAACAGGAGAAAAGAATATGAAGATTTCTGCTCACAATGTTTTTTTTTAAATCTATTTTGTGTATTAACAATTGACATGCACATCATGCCTTTCAGTTCTGGATATTAATAGACTTGAGAAAGCACACAGAGAATTTTCAAAGATCATGCACTGTAGACAGAACAAATCCAAATTTTTATTCCAGTATGTCAAAATATTTTTCTTGATACAGCTCAACTTCTGCAAATCTTTAAAGGGTTTCAATTATTTTCTTTAAACATTGCAAAAATGAGACAGCAAACATTCAAAATTACAACTAAGTCATGACCTTGCCAGAGGTAAAAGTCCTGCAAAAAAAAATATTTTCAAGTCCTTCTTTTCTTATACCACTTTGTGTTCTTTGTATCTTCTACAATTAGTGTAAGACATTACTTCTGAAGTTTTGTAAACAAATTTGCTATTGTACAGATAATGTAAAAAACACAATCTGACGAGAGAAATCATTAGCCTACAACATGTTCTCTGTAATCATATCTGTCATTCCGGTAAAATACTACAGGGTATACATTAGGCTGCTATATACTACTGATCTATATACAGTTGAGTATATACAGTGAAACAGTCCTCTCCTTTGAAGTCAAAGCTTTGACACAAGACAGCTATTAAATTATGACATGACAAATCAGTCAAAATCCTTGTAATTTAAAGCTATTATTTGTGCAAAGAAATATATAACTTAATTTTGTTTGGAAGGAGAATTACAACTGGAAAAGAGGATGTAGTCAATTTCAAGGATTCTCTCACTGAGGCCAGTCAGAGGCAATAAACATTTACAAGAATGACCAACAGACAGAGGCTAATATACAGTGCCTTATCTCAGAAGTTTTGCATATGTGAACAGACTTTGTAGTAATGCCTCCACGAGCCACCTATAGTTGGGCTAACCTTCATACGAAAATAAACAGTGAACTAGTTTACAAGATTATTTGGCAGGAACATCCTTGAAATATTTAAAGTATATTGAAAATCCTTAAAAACATATAAAGCATATAGCAGTTATTCATGAAGTTAGTTATTGCTTGCTGGCTATCAAAAAGTACCCATGAAATATATTACCATTAAGTGATAATATCACGATCATAATGGATTATAGAAAATATTTGGCTGCAAATCTGAAGAACCTTTTCCAAATATATTCTGTAGATACAAATTATTATAAAAAGGATTTAATTTAGCTGTAGCAAGTATGACAACTTGTTCTAATAGAATATGTATAGTTAGTTTTCCCTTTTGGAAAGGTTTCATCCATTGCAGTTCATGTTTCTGTCTGCGGGATTTATTCACACAGTGATTTTAATAATCATAGCCTTTTTCCTTTTCTGCCCAGAATAGCCTGGTTTTCTATCACAAGTACTTTATGTTATCTCTTAAATTCAGTTTGCAACACTTTCAATCTATGTACCCACTATGTACAGAATTTATACGTTTTGTGTTAAGTAATATGCATCACTAATCCTAATTTGGATTTACATCTTTCAAAATGATGGATAAATTTGGATTTAATTTAAACCCTCTGACACTGCTGTTTCTCAGTCTGGTTTGTCAGCATTTGGCAACATGGTTTTTTTGACACGTCATCAAAAGCACTGTTTGTACACACCAGTCAGTAAAGATCCCACTTGTTTAGAGTTTAGCATTTTTCAGTTGAACATTAGAATGTTATTTAAAATGCCTAATTTTCATCTTCTATCTTTTTTAGTTGCAAGACATTACTCTTCGTTATGTCAAACTTCAATAATTTTCTCTTGAGCCTTTACAGATGACTGCTTCCCCTATTTGTCATTTTCCTCTCAGCTGATTATGTTAAACACATAAATCACTCTCTCTGTATACCCTTTAATCCCTTTATCATCTTTGTTGCCCTTCTTGGGATTCCCTCCGGTCTGTCATTTTTAATGCTCTGAGGCACACACAGCTGTGCAAGGTATTCTCATGTGTAACTGTTCCAAGGTTAGACAGTGTTAGAAATTACAACCTCCTTGGGTAATACAGCATTCAGAGTGCAGTGTGCCAGGCAGCTATTCATCGAGATACAAATGTGCCTTCATCATGCTTCATCACCCTGCTGAAAGACATTATATATACCAAAGCATAAAATAACCCCAAACTGCAAATAGATACATTTATGTAAATATTATGGGTGTAACACTAATAAAAGACACAGGGTAAAATCCTGGTCCTCTTGAGACCACAGGAATTTTTCTCATTATCACCAATGTGGTCAAGGTTGCTAAGCGGGTTTTTGTCAGCCTTCTGTTTTTGTAATCTGTCATTTTCAGTCAATTTGCCATTACAAAATTTAGTTTAAATGTAATACATTTATAACATAGAGACACGAATATTCTGAAAGACTCATTAATGAGTCTCTCTGCCAAACTCTGATATAAAGGAAATTTATCTCACTGCAAAATTAAATTTCTAGTTTTTGCCTTCATCCCATTGAGATTTACAAAGGAATAACAGGGAACTAATCAAGTTCTTCAGATGAATAGCAGTGGACAGTTCTGACAGTCTGGCATGTATAGCATTTCTCCCTTACCGTCAATAAATCCTTTCATTCCACTGTAGGATTTCCCACGTCATACCTTCCCTTTAATTAACTGGGTTTTTCTTTGTTCTTCTCTTATTGCGATGTTTCTGCTACACCAGTAACTCTGTAATATGCTTGCTCCGTCTTTTCATTTTCCTTTTTTAATATTTTCAAAAATTTTTTCCCTTCTCCAGAATTTGCAACTATGGTGGCTGAATCATAAAGGCTTTGACCAATGCAAACCCTTCACCCATCCTTCACTGCCCAATTCCAACCACCTCCTGCTGACTGCTTTGGCTCCTGTTCTATTTATTTATGTTATTTTATACTCCAGCTCTGTTCTCTGCAATCCTGAAACTCTGTAATTCTGCTGAAAGACACTGTTAAAATAATAAAGGTCACATCAATCTGGGCTTTTTTCTCTCTCACTATGACTTGTTTCTTATTTCACATAGGCTTGGCACACAGAGAGAAAAAATTTTACTCTTTTTTTGCTGACATCCCTGCTGCTTTATCCCTAGCTAGGGTAAAGTGTGAAGAAATTTTAAAAATTATTTGGGATGAAACACACATATAATGAGTCATTCAGTCAAAGTTCTGAACGGTGGCAAAACTGAGTGCGTTATTTTTAAGCCATCCCTGCTAAATGGATGCACACTCATAGCCTGGAAAATCTCTAGTGATGGCAATTACTCAACTTCATTTGGCAGTTTGTTCTTTTGACTTAATCAGTGTTATAGCTAAAAAGGATTTCCTAATATTTAACATACATCTCCCCTGCTGCATTTTGGCGATCAGTAAATTTATCCTTGTCTGTATCATTTGTTAAATTTGCCTGGTGCAGGGGGATTTCTGGATAAAAGGTTTGACAGTTTATTAGTTGGTGCCAATCATGCACAGGGACAACTTAATAAACTATTAAAAAGCAGTCACTTCTGAGACACAGGATGTGTTTACTAGCAATGTTACACAGCTATCTAGGACAGGAAGAATGGAATGTTCACAAGAAACAATAGTATGAATTTCAGAAAGGGGACACCAAGATTCAAGTGTGATGCTGCTGTTGATACTCCCACTACTAAAATACCAAAAAAATCCCATCAAAAACATTTTCTCTAAAACTTTACCAGAGAAATTACTATATTTCTTTGAGTTACATATAGGAAACTGAGACTCAGGCTAAGGAAATGACTAGCCAACAGTAAGTCTATAACAGAGCCAAGAGCTAAGCCCTTGTTTCCCAAATCTTGTTCAGTAACTTTGGCACGAAGCTCATGCTTTTTATCCTTTTTTTCTTTTTTTTAAAAGCAAAGATTAAAGCGGGGGGTGGTGGGAGGAATCACTTTGAGGCAACATCTCCCCCACATCTTGGCAAAACATTGATCACTGCTGCAATAAAAAGGAAGGATATTTGCCATTTCTGGATTCTAAACTATTCCCTGCAGCAATAATACTGTATTCCGTTCAGATTGATTATCACTAATTTAGTACAAACAAAAAGATAAGGCTGAAACCCTGTCACCATCACTTTGTACAGAACACCATTCTCTGCCACAGTGATTACCCAATAAACACTCCCTAAAACCATTCTAGATTTTCACTCTGCAGTAACTTAGAAGGAAGACTTTTTGCTGAAGCTGCTATGAGTTCAGACGAAATCCTTTGGTTTCGCACGATGTATGTATGGATCTGAACAATGTGTTGATTTTTAAGTATTCTAAATAAAGCAAATGAAAATGGATTGCCATGAAGCAAGAGAGTTTATTTACTTCCTTTTCTCGGCAGCTGTCTGACCTCAAGTGGCAATAAAGCGTAATTACAAGAGTATACAGGGCTACAGAAAAAAAACATTAGGAACCCAGCTATTGAAGAATCATGAATAAAGACCCATGGGATCAGAGAATCAACATAAAAATCGCTACATAAGCAAAGCCCTTTATAGTGTCTTTCTATTCTTTGAATCTGCAAGGACTTATATTTTAATGCTTCACTGGATGGCATGAAAGCTGAAATTTTATCCAGGGCTTTAACAAAAAGCACAAGCACAATAGAACAAATAGCAAATAAACGCAGCCATTAATGAGTCCAAAAATATATTTATAGTACAGTATGTGAAATAAAGTAAGTTGCAGCAACGTTAATGGGGATATTTTACTGGCATAAAAGTCTGAAGACCTCAATGATTCCTCTATCAGTCTTACTTCAGATTATTCCCTCAATCACTACTCAATAAGCAACACTGAGTTCCTAATTTGGCCTGAAATTTGTCAGTTATACAGTAACGGATAAGATGAAAAGAAATATCCTTTTACTTTCAAACTGAAAAAAATTACAACATGGATACCACTTACAATGGGTAGAAAGACTTCCAAAATACCATCTCTACTTTTCATGGTGACAGTACCTCATATTCTAAACATGCATTTGGTTGGTTTCTTCAAATATGCAATAGGTATACTCAGAAGCTATGTAATCAGAATTCTCATAAAATCTGTTTTAAACCACTTTTTTTCCTATCTGTATTTTAAATCCAGAGTTCAAATCTCAATATTTCACGCCTCTGTCACTGAAGCAAAAAAAAAAATCAAATGTGTGTAACATAAATAAATCTCTGCCCAAACACAAAATGAATGTTTTATCAATTATAATCAAACTATTACTTTTTTCACTGCTGGCTCTTCAATGTTTATCTTAGATGCTTACTCTTCCCCCCCCCCAAATTCCTTCCAAACCTTCTCCAAATCTTGAATTGTTCCATTTCCAATTGATAAAAATTCTCAGAATTTTCCTGTCAGATGCAAGTTATCTAGATGTGGCTCAAAATTCAGCAAACAAATGAAAAAAATTTGTTACAATAAAATAGAAAACATTTTACATACCATATATTAAATTATTAATTTTCATATCGCTCTCATTTTAATGTCCTTAAGACTGTCACAGAAACTATTGTACAGTCTGAAAAAAAACAGAATTTGCTACAAAATTTGATCAGGCTTTCATCAGAGTGTGGATGACTGTATGCTTGAAAAATACAAAAAAAATCCACATTACCCCGCAACGTACTATTTCACAAAGACAGATGTTTTAATTTTCACATGCATAAGCAAAGGAGCAAAATTAAGTTTCTCCAAGAAACACTTATCTTAAATTTCTTAATTGTCATCTTACATCTTCTTCTTTGTCCTGAACAGTAAGTGTTCCATAATTTTCTCCCCTGTTGTAATGCAGTGGAAGTTACGAAATAAAAACCAAAACAACTCCAGCCAACATGTTGAAGACAAAATTTTAAATAATCAGTACACATCCTTTCCTTAGATTCATAGCCAATAGTTTGTAATGAGACACAACTGGATGATTTAAGATAAGTAAATTATGTTTACACATACAAAAAGAGACACTACTTGGTCACATTGGTATTATATATTGCTAGGAAAGAAATACATCTCTCTTGGCTACAACTCAAAAGGAAGAAGAGCCAAATCTTCAAGTCATAGACAAACCATAATTTCCTGACAAATGACATTAGCATTTAACAAAAAGGGTTTATATACCAACAGACCATCACCAACTCTTAAAATTTCTCAGATCACCCTTTACCATTACCAAACTCTTCACCAACAAATTCATAATTGTTTATGCTTTAAGGGTCCTGCCAAGCTCTTAATGGAGTTTCATGGATCAGCAATTTTCCACATGTCTTATTTTGGGAATCAATGGACTGGAGGCCATAACACCTGTTCACTTTGCAGAAGCTGAGCTAGGATTTACATTTACAGTCTATCCACCAGTCCTGAGCTCATCACTGCCTAATGTCCTATGATTACTTCCACTCCTTGTTCACTTCATAAAAGCAAAACTTGCTTGTTTCCCTCTTGTGCCTTTCCTGACTTTGCATCTTTTGAGGGTAAGGACATTTTTCCCTAGTTTCTGAATACTTCTGAAGATTGGAAATGCAGTTCATGTTCTCCTTTCCAGCAACACACACACATAGTTTTATCAAAGCCTCTGTGCTATACTTTCTAAACATTAACAATATTCTGTCCAAAACAGAGTTAATATTTTTATGGAATTAAAAACTGTGGCATTGCACAATATTTGCAGCAAGTTCTGCCTCAACAAAATAACATCAAAGATTATGAATTTATACAAGGTTCACTGAAGACACAAATTAGCCCACAAAATTTTAATTAATTAACATAATGCACAAAAGAACTTAATCTGACTCTAAAAATCCCAGAGTGAGATTTAAGTGGACAGCAGACAGCAGACACACTCTTTTCTTTATAAATCAATTGCAAATGAAAGAAAAATTATATGGCATGCATTAATGCAAAATTCATCTGTGGTTAATACATGTGCTGACATTGTTTTTCTAACACCACTCAGGAATCAGAGGTAACACAAACAGAAGAGCATAGGCTCTCCTCTAGGTCCTCGAGTCTCTCATTGCTAACGCATGCTTGAACCTGAGCTGCTGCACCTTCACTCTGAGAGAGTATTTTGGCAGATTCCCTTTTCCAAAGAGACACACCCTCTAGAGCTCCAACATTTAAAACAACTTTTCTCCTAAACCAGAAAGAGCAAAGCCAGATTTGTCTAAAGGGGGGTTAGCTGTGTGCATGAGAGATAACAGTCAAAACTTACCGATACTGTAGGATCTCCTAATGTGGGATAATTACTTCACAAGGGAGGAAGTACAGTTTTGGTTAGTGTTCTTCTGGTTACTAAAGTAACAAAGCTTAACAAAGTTTAATACACTTTAAAAGACAGAAGTTAATATAAATACAAATACTAGAGTCCCTTCTCCAGCCATCAGACAAAATAGAAGTGACTGCATAAGCTACAACAATAAATGGATCAGAAGATCCAAATAAAAATACTGGAAGGCACTTAATAAGCTTATGGAACATGCAGCTAGAAAATATGTTTTTTTCATAAACTCATTCAGTCTTCCACCTAGGAAAATTTAAGTGAAAGGATCTTGTCAGTGCCTGAGTCAGAGTCAGTATGTCCAACTGTTATTGCAACAACAGTTTTAAATTCTAGGAGATGCTAGACTGAGCAACTAGCAATTTATGTACAAAAATACAGTTGGCTTCACCAGTGTTGCAGGGGTACAACACTGGCATTAACAAATAGATATTTAGGCCTTCAGGTGGTAAGAACACAGTAACTCTATTAATTCCAACTTTGCTACCAGAGCTTCTAGATAAGTCGTAAGAAGCGCAGGAGTAGAGGTCAAATACTTAATCATCAGCTACTGGAGGCAAAGGCCATGGGTTGCTGAACAGCCAAATGGTTCAGAGACATTTTCAGGTTTGGGAAACATTGCCTGGAAAGACTTTTAAAATTCTAACATTTTAATTGTTAACAAACTTCACTTCCTGTATTTTGACAATGCAATGCAGTTTTAAAAATGTATCACTAGAAAGATACTAAAATATATAGGTAATAGCAAATTATCAAGCACTTATTACTGCTTTAATATAAAGAGGAATAAGAATCATACGGCTGTGCTAATTTCATGCTTCCTTCTGCAGACAAATGAAGATTTTCTGTCTTAAAACATTTGCATTAACCCACCCCCCACCCTTCAAGTAATTTTCAATTTTGCCGGAAACAGCACAATTGCATCTACTCTTTCAGCTGCAATGGGTTGTTGAAATTGAGCTATTGCCCAGCACCTGCTCCTAGTCAGACAGCTGAAATCAGAGGTTAGGAGAAAAAACAAAGATTTTATGTCATTGTAATGCAAGTCTCCTTTTAGCTTTGCTGCAGTCGGTGTTCAATTATGTTCTGTAACAATCCCCATTACTAGAGCCAGCATTTTTTTCTTCCTCTCTGCATGTATTAACTTTCTTGTTCACATGTGATAGCTGCCTTAGCAAAGCAGAGGAGCCTTAAGAGACATTTTACCACAGATTTAATGAGTCTACATCTTTTTTAGCCTTTTTTAGCTTTTTTGAGGATCTTAGTGTTCAAATGTATCTTCATTTTGAATGCTCCAAAGGAAGATAACTGATACAACAGAACTTAAATTATTTCTCACTGAAGGTCTGATAGGTCAAAATTAACCTGAAATTTCATCTATTGAATACAAAACATAGAACACATAACAATGAAGGGTTCCCATGTAATTTTTTCCTGTGTTATACTATTTCTATGAGCTCAGGATCCTTCCCATTCAGAATTTTTGTAAGTGCACTGTGTAGCCCAGATGTTTAAGACTCCATCACAAGCAGGAACCGAGGCCCTACATCTGTAGGAAGAAAGCCTCAAAGACTTTGCCCAGCAAGGGTCAGCAGCAAATGGGAAGGAAGTAGCTGTTGTGCACAGCTACCGGGAATGCTGGGCGGGGGGGAGCCTTGTTTTTGAAGTAGGAGAGAGCAACAATACATGGACAGAGAGCTCAGAGACACAGGTCAGAAGGGAAATGACACAGAAATTCAGGGTCTGGGACCTGGGGAAAAGGAAATCCAGAGCAGGAAGGACGGGAGATTATTAGAAGGATGATTTGAAAAGCTTAGAGCAGAAGAGGTTTTATTATAATCTAAATACATTACAATAAATTGACCTTGAAAAGAAAGGACATGGATAGGGTGGAAAAGTTTGTGACTAAAAATTAACCTGTTAGAAATAAATATTTCTCTTCTTCTTCCTTCACTAAAGCACTAGGTCCTGGAGTCACATGGCTGACTCTCAGTTTTCAGCAAGGGGAAAAAAATTTTAGCTGTCATGCCTGTGGAGAAAACCTTGAACATTCAAACCTAAAAACATAAACAGAATATAAACCAAAACAGAACCTTTTATTTTTTAATAAATCTCATTATTTGAATGTAGTCTGTCTTATAGTTTTAAACATAAGATACAGCATTAGTGCAAACCTAGCAGCTGCTCTCTGAGCAGGCAACAGCTAGAGATCCAAAAAAAGATTCCCAGCTGATACCATAATCATCATCACCACATAATGACTGGGATGCTGGAATTATGGGTAGCTCATTTAAAGATGTCATATATTCATATATTCTATATTTGACAGATTAACCCCTTCCCCATGATGCAGAAGCATACTCAGTGCTCACTTACTAGCATCCGGTCACCCTATGCACGACTGTGCAAAAGAGCATGACAATGATTGCTCCAATAATAGCATACTCACAGCTGAGAAAGGTTCAGGCCACACACAAGGCCACAGCAAGTCCTCGGTCTGCCGCAGATACTCCCCCATGCAGAGATCTACACAACAGTAAGACCTTCTGTGTGAAGTTCCAGATCCCTAATCAACTATCCCCATCTAATGCTTTGGGGTATTTTGTTAAAAAATAAAGATTTAGGTTTTTGTTCCCAGCACTTTTCCTAGCTTTCTCATTTTTCAGTGCAACCTGACACTGAATTGTGACTCCATTTTTCCTAGCTTCCATCTGCAAGAACAAATAAATAAAGATTCAAGCTGGAATTTTTCCAGACATATGCAGAATAATGATTCCCCTCAAATTCTCCTTATCTTTACCCTTGTGGATTTGAACACATCCTTGACAAATCTGTCCCTCATTCCATATTCATTAGAGGAGAGGACATAACAGTTACAATTAGCATACTCGAACCAAGTTTACAGCCTTGTAGACGTACCTACCCTACCCTGCTTCTAATAATTTACCACTTTTCATTGATGCCACAACCGCCATTCATTTCTAACTTCCACTTTTCCAACGTAGTAGATCAGAAACAAATGACAGATATGCCAGATCAGTCAGAAGCACTGTTGTAACTGCCAACAAATCCTTTGGCTGATTCAACCATTTCATAATCATCTTACATTTCAGTGCACTGAGTCTCAGCCAAAGAGCCTTCATATCTGTGTTTCAGTTCCTACCACAAAAAGAGCAAAATCTAAAGACCTAGAACTATAATGTCATTATCAACAGTGATACAGAAATCATCTAAATTCATACTTATGTGCTAATAGCCCCACTCTGAAGAGAAACAAAAGTTTACATTTATTCTACTACTTGGTGAAAGCGTAAGAATGGAAATTCACAATAAAATTTACACATCTGTTCTTGCAGTTTTCAAAGCTCTCCAGACATATCAGTAAACACTCATAGTCAAATCTGTAAGAATCTGTACAGATTTTAAAAGCTGCATGAACTCTGAATATTCATCCTTTGGCAAGATATTTCTGACATTGTTTTGTCACACTGTTTCCTTTTAGCAGCATAAGATTTAAAAAAGAACTGATGAAACGCTTTGTATTCAAGAGATTTCTTACAGAAAGATCTACTAATTCCTTTCCTCAACATTAATGCCCTCCTGAGAAGCATTGCTTGGTCCAAGGAAAGGTACATTAGTTCCTCAGTAGCTTTTATTAGGCAAGCATGTCCAAATTGTAGGTTGTAACCTGCTCAGCTCAGAACATATCCAGAATGTTTGCATCTATGCATGAATAACTATAAAATCAAGTCCTAGGAATCTTAGTGAATTCTGCCTCATAAAAAATACAAAAAATTTTAACAGGTATATATGTTGGGAAGGAGACAAGTGCCTCACACAGTGCCCCACAGAATCTGAAGCGCAACTACATCAGTCTAAAGGACTGTATGATCTTGGTTTAATCCTCACTGTAAAGCCTTACCTTGCGTCTGAAATTCCTTGGCGGTCCTACTGGAGCTGCAGTTCCACTGCCTTCTGTAGCCCGATAAAATGCAAGCCACACATGGATATGTACAGTTTATCTGCTGTTTTATTATCACTGCCTAAAGGAATGTGACTTCAAATTTCAGGGCAACTTATCCTGCTCACGAGAGAGAAGGGGTGCTTCCCACTCATAGGAATCTTGCTTTATTTGAGGAAGAAATGAAATGCGTGAACAAAAACAGTGGTCTATTTCTGCTTAGCTGGTAAATACAGGATTTAACCTAATAAACAATTCTCTAGGGTAAGACATCATCCTCAGTTTTTGTTTGATTTTTTTTTTTAAATCCAAAAGGTTTC
This sequence comes from Pterocles gutturalis, assembly GCF_000699245.1. Classification (NCBI taxonomy): domain Eukaryota; kingdom Metazoa; phylum Chordata; class Aves; order Pterocliformes; family Pteroclidae; genus Pterocles; species Pterocles gutturalis. Next base: position 62,686 of record NW_010098936.1, read on the forward strand.
TTTCCCCCTCTCCTTTTCACGTATTCAAGATGAGAGAAGCTTCAGCAAGCACAGCTACAAGTATTCCAATTTATTCAGCAGCAACCCCTGTGGATTGCTAACAGCAGACTGCATTTCTGCTTGGATTACAAGATGTAGATAAGTAATTCCATCCTTAATCTATCACTGTCAGTGCTGGTAAGGGAACGACTGTTACCTGTGAGAAGTCAGGCAAAGGAAAAGATTGAGACTGGAAAAAAAAAGTGTGGGGTAAAAGGACAGCAGAAATAGAGAGGGCACAAGTCCATTAAGAGCTCTACGCGCAAGTAGGAATGAGGGAATGGGACGAAGGACCAGGGTGCTAATAGAAAAGTAGCAAACAGAAGGAGAAAGAAGATAGTCAGATTCTAAGCAGAATTTTAAAATAGCAATTAAAATCTCACTTCCAATATAATATATGCCTTCCATTACACTGATCCCAGTGTAAAATGGTAGAGATGTTTGAGACTTCAGTAAATGCTGATGGATACCACTATGTTACAGCCACGATCAATAAATCTCAAGTATATCATAATGGAGCCTCAAAGCCTTTGCATATAGACCTGTCAGTAAACTGGGACAATATTACAAATAGACAACAAAGGATAACGCAAAAATTGCAAAAATGGAACAACACAGAGATAAGTGAATTTCTTGGAGGATGGAACGGAAGGCAGAAAAGATGGAAAAGGAGATAAGCTATTCAGACATAAGTGATGGAGAACATCAATAACCACACACTTGTTTTATGTGATGGAGGATTCAGGAATGGAGGAGAAAACAGTGAAAGCAATAATGAGACCTGGGATTGATTTTTCTTTTCCTTTTTAAAGGAACCCCTAGTAGTGACTCCATCTCTATACTTCACTACAGTCATCATCTACAATTAAAGTCTCTGCCCATGCAGGCTAGAGAACTCCCGTTCATATTTTTATCACAGAAACTATGACTTAAGTGTATACAAAAGACTCCTTTGATTTTGCTATACGTGCTTGTTAGTTTATGTTATTTGCTTGTCTGTCTGGCAGACAATGGCAGATATGTCATGTAGTCCCAAATATGTAAAATGTGTCATTCATGCTAGAAAAGACCAAAAAAGCTGTCTTCCAAGCAGGCACTAACTTGATGTTAAAATAAAACTTGGAGAAATTTATTTTCCAACAGCTCTACTCTTGAAATGTCCAATCTTACAAACCAAATACAGATGCATGATTGATTACTCTCTTCTTCCCAATCTTACTTGCTGCTTTTCATAGTAAGCAGATTCTGTGCTCCACAGTAAACAACCTAATGTGCAGCTGAGCGAAGTTTATACCCTGAAAAAGTTTGTTATTGATGACATGCTTCCTAACAGCGTAAGATCTTTCAAAGAGATTGGAAGGAGGAGGGAACAAACAGGAAGTTTCACAGTCAGGTTTTTCAGCTCTAACCCAAACCCATTAAGTTCGACTTGGACTGCTTAAGGAAGACAGAAGATCAGTTTAAAGATTAAGAATAGAGCATAGAAATAGTTCAAGAGTAGTCAAGGGAAATCTGAATAAAAATGTTTGAAAAAGAAGAAAAACAATTAAAGGAACCAACCCACTGCAGTGTGAAAGACTGAAAAAATAGTAAAGAGGAAAGAAAGGAACAAAACTCAGAGATACTACAGAAACAGCAACTAAGATATTGGTGAGCAAGAGAGAACTCTCTCTGGGAGAAGAGTTCATGGCACAAAGCAAGCAGCGTGAACTGGAGGAAAGGGTAACAGATCAAATGCTGACCCAGGTTGAGAAGAAACATTGCTCAAGTTGCTCATTGGACACACAGGCCTCGTAAACTGGCTATTTTAAACACACTGACCCAACCGACACCAGGGAATTCAGGACATTTGAGGCCGACTTAACAACTGAAGCAGCAAAGAACACAGCTGGGTGCAGGACACTTCCCACTCCCGCTGCTATTTGACTCCAGCGCTGAGCCCTGAGGCAACAGTGACCCAAATCACGAGACAGCCTCCCACCCTCTCCTTGGGTGGCTCCAGGCCTCCTGCCCGACAGCCGCCCCTCTCCTCAGCTGCCATGACTAAAAAAAAAAGCGGATGCGGCGCCCCACCCCCCCCCCCCCGCCCTTGGCCGCCGGCGCATGCGCGGAGCAGCCATCGGAGGGGAGGAGCACCCACAGGACAGGAGGGCGGGAGGGAGGGGCAAAGAAAGATGGGTGTCCGCTCCGGCGCATGCGCAGGAAGGCACCAGCCGGACGTGCGAATGAGGACGCGTTTGCACGGAAGATCCCATTCCATGGGAAGGGCATAGGCGGGAGATGGAGGCTTTTCTTCCTCACTCTCACTTGTCTTTTCCCTCCCTGGTGCTGCCGCACCCCTATTACATGGGTCTGTGCCCGTCACTTTATTGTTTTCTACCCTGTCCCCAATGGGTTAATTTCGGCTACGTGGTACTGTCCC
>NW_010098937.1:0-965 GCF_000699245.1 Pterocles gutturalis
AGATCAACGGGCAGCTGGTCTTCTCTAAGCTGGAGAACGGAGGCTTTCCTTACGAGAAGGACGTAAGTACCCGGCACCGCAACGTCCTTGTGGCAACCGGGCTGGTGGCCCTGGGGAGGTTTGTTGTGCAGTGAGCTCCCCCGTGTCTGTTTTTCCCTCGGTGTCTCTATTCCATCAGCTCTGTCTGAGCTCTGGCAGCGCCTCGCGATCCCATCAGGCACTGTTCTCCTTCCTGACACCCCTCCGGGATCCGCCTCAGGTCCCCCTGTGGTTCGGTGCAAGCCTGAGCCGCTGCTTGTGTGGGGAGAGGGGGGAAGGATCTTGGAGCTCCTGCCTCGGCATGTCCGTGACTTGGCCCCGCGGCACTGCCTGACCTCCAGGCGTTGTGTCCCAGTGCTCTCAACCGCTGCGTCCCCCCCGGAGCGCTCCTTCCCCTCCCAGCCCTCCCGGAGCGTGACCCCCTCCGCTCTGTCTCCTCAGCTGATCGAAGCGATTCGCAGAGCGAGGAATGGGGAACCGCTGGAGAAAATCACCAACAGCCGCCCGCCCTGCGTCATCCTGTAGCCCTGCACCCCGCTGGGATCTCCCAGCGCCCACCACCCAGCTGCCGGCCCCCTCGGCGTCCCCCCGCTTCGCCTCTCGCTGCCTTCGTTAGCTTCCTGCATGCCCGAGGGACATCGGGGGAAACTGGTGACACTGGGGGAACGCGAGAGCATCAGGAGCCTCCTGGGGAATGCCACCGTGGCGCTGGGGTGAGCGCTGGGAGGGGCAGAGCTGTGGTACTGGTGTCACTGGGCCAGCCGTGCGTGGGGGGCTGTTCTGGCCCATCCCTTTGGGTCGTGTCCCTCCCATGCCTGCCCTGCGGCTTGGGGGGCTCCCCCCTTCCTCTGCGCTTGCCTCCTGCAGTGCAGGGGCTCTTCCCTCCCTCAGCTGCCGGGGATTTGGGGGGGCCCCCCCCCGCAAAC
>NW_010098938.1:0-33607 GCF_000699245.1 Pterocles gutturalis
GTTTCGGCCATTGCCGGTGCGAGCCGCTGTGGCGCCTGGGTGGGGGACTGGAGGGCAGGTAGAGCGCCCAGAGATCCCAGCAAACACAAAAATAAAAGCTCTTATTAGCTTATCTCTAATAAAGAAACCTCCTCTGGTTTCCAATAAACTGTGGTGTTTTGCTTGCCTGGCTGCCCTGATCTGGGCTCTAGTGCTGCAGGGGGAGTAAGAAAGTAATGACTGAAGACAAAAGGAGGAGTCCCTGGGGAATTGCACTTCCTCTCCCCCTCCCCCTGCTGCCGGTTCTCTGTGCGGAATAAATCCCTGAACGTGTTAAATAGTCCCCTCGGGCCCCTTCATAGAAACACCCAAGGTGTAGCTAACGCTGCACGGGGCCGAAAGGGGAACACACATGTGCAGGGATGTGTGAGCTTCAGCACGCCGAGCTCTGATGCAGGAGGGGTGGGTGTTTTAAGGAGGAAGTTCACAGAATCATCATCGTCCAGTAGCAAAAGCTTTTTTTCACGGATCTTCAGATTTGCAGAGTTGGCTTTTCAATAAGGACTAGTAGAACCAGTGGATCAGTCTTAGTTGGTTTAACGACACTCCTGTCTATGTAATTTGCTTCCATTAGGAAACAACTTTTGAAATCACATTATCTGGCTTAGATGTTTGTTGGAGAATTATCTTTTTGTTTGCTAAAGATGAATTAAACCTTGAATATTTCACTATAGAAAGAAAAATTATGCCACCATTTCACAACTCATAGTTTTAAAAAACATAATGCAGTGATACGTGACTTGGTGAATTTCACCATGGGCTTTCTTTTGTGAGTTTTCTTTAGCAAGTGCTTTGCATAAGCTAGAACTTCTCTATTTGAAGTGACAAATGGTTGAGTGAACTCTGGTTAGCTTCTGAATATATTCTGCCACAGATCTCTTTAGGTGATGACAAAATATGCTAATTTCAATTTAATGGTCTCATTCCGTCTAGAGAAGGGATTTTCTCTTGAGAGTGGCTGTAACATTCAACTAGCTTTTTGCATTCTTGTTTTCCTACTCTTCCCCAGCAGCAGCTGCTACTGTGGGTCACCGTAACATGCTGTGACAGCCACGGACTGCCCTGGACGACAGTTGATAAGTGCTGATGAAGTGATGTTTGTGTGGGCATACTGAAGAGAGCCAATCCAGTGTGTAAATCTGGTGGTGGAAGCCAGCTAGGATTACCCCAGAAGAAAAGGGTTGGATCCTAGGGCTAGAAGAAGCTGTTAGGAGGGGGAGTCGTGCAATACATAGGGTGCTGGGTTGCAGTGTGGCAGTTCAGTCCTGGTCTCTGGTTGAGCAACCTGAAAGATGTTATTTCTTTCAGCTTCTCTCACTTTCAGAATAGGTGTGATGAGACTGGCTTTTCCTGAGTGAGACTGATAAAGCCTAGGTGATGCCGTGCAGTCTGTGTAATGTGCCGTAGAGTTTGTGCATCGCTGAACTGTGTCGTCCTCTCATGTTCAGTTTTGAGAGAGAATGTGCTTCCTGTGCAAGTTGTTAACCACTTTCCACAAAGCTAACTATTTTTTGCCTAGTTCTAACCTAGATGCTTGAGTTCTTACTCCCCCCAGTCTTTGGTGGATTAAGAAAAGTCTTTTTCTATGTGGATTTTGTTACAGAGATGCTTGTCATCTTTCATCAAGTCATCTCTTAATCTCTCTAAGTAGAAGGAAGGATTACGAGGTTTTATGTGCAAAGTGTCAAGCAATAGTAAGATCTAGAAGTGACCAAAACTATGTAAAACTTTCTTAAGAGAAAGCAATTTCCTTCTACCTTTCAATGTTGGTTTTTTTTTTAGTGTTCTAAGAGTGTTAGAGTTGTTAACCAGAGCAATTTAGCTGTTGTTGTCCAGTCTGTTGCTAGACAGACAAATCAATGGTAGATTAAGATTCTCATGCACAAGAATGAAGGTGCTCTTTACACCACCAGTGCATCAAGTGCTGGTCCTAAAATAAGTGTAACTGTACTAAGACTAGTTGGGACAGTCCTGCATTATGTGATTCTGTGAAAGATGTGTTGAAGTGCCTGCTGTGCAAGAGGTGTGGGTAATTGCTGTAGGAGTTTCTATGAGAAAGAACTGAAAGACAACACAGCTGATTGTGGGGATACCTGTGGAAATTCTGCTGGTCTGATACCAGTAGTAGTTAGGGTTGCAGCTTTGGCAAAATGCTCTCTGGAGATCCATAGCAGGAGTGGCATAACTCCAGCTAGCTTTAGGCACAGAAAATATTTTGCATGATCCAGTAGAACTATGATTTAAGTGGGGAGGGAATACATATGTTACCTTCCTTTTTCTCTGGTCAAACTTGAATCCCTTTTTTCCTGATGATTTGTGGTGGGAAGGGAGATGTTTTAGCCATGGCAACAGGAGAGCCATAAATGTTCTGCAGGGGTGCTGATTACTTCTCTTTTTGTTCTAGGCACAGTGAGCTGCACGTTATTCCTGGCAGTTAATGGTTTGTACTCGGCCAGTGATGATGTGATAGAGCTAACACCAACTAACTTCAACAAGGAGGTCATTCAGAGTGAGAGCCTGTGGCTCGTGGAGTTCTATGCCCCGTGGTAAGAACTACAGCTGTATACTTCCTTGCTCTTGTCTTGGAGGAGCAGCATAGGAATCTGGTGCTGATCAGTCCAGGGTTTCAGTTGTTGGCAGTACAGTTATCGGTTTGGCCTCATCACTAGCAAAACAGCTGCAGTTGGGATTTCTATTTTAAATACCCTCAAAATGGAAAAAGGCAGGAATTGGTTTCAAGTTGGCAAATAGGGTGTAACAACAAAACCTTATAAGCTGTTTTATTACTTCAGTTTTTCTACAGAGATTAGTATTAAAAATGACTGATCAAAGTGCAATAGGTAATTCAACTTCTGTCTTTCTGAACCTGATTCTGATCTGAATTCACACTTAGAATTTCCAGTTTCCATTGAAAGAGACTGGCTTTGTGCATCTTAATTTAGCACTTCTATCTCCCATCTTGCTTATGTCCAGAGCATGGAGTCTCTTCAGCTTCCATGTAAATTCTGGTGATGCATATTCCATCTTTGCACAAATCCTTAGTGCTATTGCCATGCAAAGTTCTGTGTTTTGGAGAAAGGGGCCTTTCACTGCAACAGCCTGACTCTGTCTGAACTGAGAGGTTTAGAGGAAAGCTTGATGTGCCTCTTCTAGTGTTGTTGCTTTATGGGTAATGGGAAGGTTCATTGAACAGGTGTAAGTAAATTGGCAGCTCCTCTTTTCCTACAGATTTCTGATGCTGTGATTATGTGCTAATTGCCAGTGAACTGTTGGTCTTCTCCCCCAGGCACCTCCAGGATATGGTGTGCTACAAACTCTTCCTAGTTAAGAAAAGTTTTTCAGTCTTTGTCACAGGTCCATTTTAGCTTGCAACAAGCAGAGTAGCGTGCAAATGTGGATTTTGGTGCTCATGTTTGCCTCTGTGTTAGGAAAGCCGGGTAGCTTTTGAGATGTGTGTGTGTATATGTGTGTTTGTGTATGCACCTGTATAATACACATGGAGGTTTTTCTTCAGAAGTCTGAGTGATGGTGTGATGTTGTGGCCTAGCCTCTTCCCCTCTTCATGAGCAGATCTTCAATCTCCTACAGTTTGCTGTGAGTGATTGTTCTGTAATTGCAGACCCAACAAGACCACTCTGTACTTTGTGAAATGGTTAACACATCTGAATGACAATTACTGAGTTTTTGGTTTTTTTTCTAAAAGGTGTGGTCATTGTCAAAGACTAACGCCTGAGTGGAAGAAAGCAGCAACAGCATTAAAAGTAAGTTTAACCTTTCAAACGTATTTATGGATTGAGGAGAGTTTGGCTGTTTGTTATCTGACTTGGGAACTTGGAGGTGGGGTTTGGTCCCCAAAACTATATCACTTTAATCATACCTGTCGAGCTAGAGAAGTGGCCAGTCAGAGTCACTTAAAAAGTTGGGATTTTTGTGAGGTTTTTAAATTATTTTTTAAAAGAAGCCATTGAACTGTAGAGGAAGCAAGTCAATTCTGTTCTGTGAATTCCCATTACTGCTTTCCAGGGCTGCTTTTAACAGCACCAGAAGACATTAGAATCCAGCCATCCCCTAAAATGGCATGTTTTTCTATTCTTCCTTGCTGTCCTGTCACCTGCCTCTGAAGTACAGGAACAGCATGAACTGAATATCTGAAAACAGCTTTGTAAGCTGTTGGTGATGAGTATTTTGTTAATTACATAAACCTTGGTCATGCAGTGATTTGCTGAACTCTTACCTATGTAAATTATATTCCCCTTAAAAAAAAAAAAAAACCCACATAAAAAGAAACACAGTACAACAAACAAAAAAAAAACCACCTAAAAAAACCCCAAACAATATGAAATCTAGTTTGTTAGGATGAAGAAAGAAATGGATATGTATGGTGTTCTGTAGTTTAAGGCTTTTGAGGGAATAACACCTCTTCTGGTGACTGTTTTCTTACCCTCCTAATAACTCTCTCTCTCCAGCATGCACAGAGTACAAAATGTGTTAAATCTCTGTAGAAGTCTTGTCTTAGTTCTTGTTTTTATTTCTACAGGGTGTAGTGAAAGTAGGTGCAGTAGATGCAGATAAGCATCAGTCCTTGGGTGGACAGTATGGAGTCAGAGGGTTTCCAACTATCAAGATATTTGGAGCCAACAAAAACAAAGCAGAGGATTATCAGGGTAAATGTGAAGTTCTTTTGTGTGTTGCATGCCTAAAAACTTCCCTGAATACAGTAATTATGTATGGTAGCTGTTACTGCTGTCACGTGTGGTATTTCCTTACTGTCTAGTGCTTGTAGTAACTGAGAGACAGATGGGTGGGACTTGTTTGACCAAATTGTGTATGTCTTAGCATGGGCTGACAGTCCCACCTGCAGTTTGTAGTTGGTGAAGGTTGATAGGCAGTTTCAAAGAATTATTCCTTTCTTTTTGTTTATGGGGAGCTTGCCACAGTCACCCTACAGCAGATAAGGTGGGTAGTTAAGGAGTGAAGTCAGTCCTGCTGCTTGTGTTTAAGTCAGTGATGTCCCACCACTAGTACCATATCCCTTATGGTGCAGTCTTGCTTTTCCTGAAAAACCCTTAGAGTAGGGGAGTATAAAGCTTGTAATTAAGTCAGGGGCCTACCTTAAACTGGCCTTTTGATACTTCAGTCACTCATTTTGCTGTGTTGCAGGTGGCAGGACAAGTGACGCTATTGTCGATGCTGCTCTAAGTGCTCTTCGGTCCCTGGTGAAAGATCGTCTTAGTGGCAGAAGTGGAGGATATAGTTCTGGGAAACAGGTATCTCAGGGAATGCATGGGTTTGTTGTCAACTGGAGACTGACCTGTACAGGACATCAGAGTTTGTGCTCCTGACTGTTCACAGAATAGTTGTAGTTGGAAGGGGCCTCTGGAGGCTGTCTAGTCCAGCCCCCTGCCCAGTGCAGGGTCAGCTAGAGCAGACTGCTCAGGGCTGTGTCCAGTCGAGTTGTGAATATCTGCAAGGACTGAGACTCCACACAGACTGTACTCTTTGAGCAACCTGTTCCAGTGTTTGACCACCTTCACAGTAGAAAAGTTTTCTCTTATGTTTAAATTAAATTCTTTTATTTCAGTTTATGCCCTTTTTGTCCTGTCACTGGGCACTGCAAATAAGAGTTTGTTTTCTTTACTCCACTCCAATCAGGTATTTGTATACAAGGATAGGATCAGTGCTGAGCCCCCTCTCTTTCCAGCTGAGCAATCCCAGCTTTCTCACCTTCTCATGCTCAAAGTCCTTAATCAAATTTGACCCTTGGCTGGACTTGCTCCAGGGCATTGCATGCCTTTGATACTGGGGAGCCCAGAACTGGACCCAGCACTCTGGGTGCTGAGCGGAGGGAAAGATCACCTCCCCAGACCTGCTGGCAACTCTCTGCCTAAAGCAGCTCAGGAGGCTGTGGGCCTTTGCCACAGGGGTGCATTGTTGTCTTGTGTTCAGCTTGTCCACCAGGACCTCCCAAGTCCCTCTCTGAAAAGCTGCTTTCCAGCCAGGCAGTCCCCAGTATGTGCTGGTGCATGGGGTTTTTCTTCCCCAAGTTCAAGACTTTGCATCTCCCTTTGAACTTTGAGGTCCCTGTTAACCCCATTCTCTAACTGGTTGAGGTACCTTTTGCCTAGTCCTAGTCTAAGCTAGGTGGATGAGGCTTTTCTAATTTGGTAGCGTTCTTCTGAAGTTGGCTTGCTGGATTTCTCTTTAAAGGTAAATTGAAAAGCTTCTGGCTCCTACTACTGTTTCAGAGTCATGGAGCGTACATTCCAACATCTCAGGCTGGCCAGATAGAAGACCTGGGTGGACTGTACCCTGTAGTGTGTATTGTACTCACATATTTGTCTTGCCTGGAAACTGGGGCACAGTGGGGTTGGAGGGTGCTTTGTTCTGGGACAGATCAGAGCATGAAGAACTGGGGAAGTGTTCCCACATCTTCTTGTTAGTTTAACCTCATTTCTCTGGGTTTTTTGTTAAGAGAAGGTTCACTTACTGTTTCTTGAAAGTGCTGTGGGAGTAGGCTGTGTGTATTGTCACTTCTAAAATGGGAAAGTTTTATGACCTGTTTTGTATCTCATTCAAATAAAGGCTATTTGGTACAACATGACACAGAGGAGATGGCTTGTGTGGGAAACCAATTTTGGTTACTTATGTGAGAGTCTGTTTGTTTCTTACAGAGCCGAGAGAGCGGAGGTGGAGATAAGAAGGATGTGATTGAGCTGACTGATGACAGCTTTGATAAGAATGTCATAAATAGTGACGATGTGTGGATGGTGGAGTTTTATGCCCCGTGGTGTGGGCACTGCAAAAAGTAAATGAGGTTTTTCTTTGACAATTCATTTCCCCTTAGTGCTTGTTTTTGTGCAATGTCCTTAATCCCCTTAAAGGGACCTTGCATCTCTGGTATATCAGAAGTGGGGTTTTCCATAAGCTGTTTTAACTGTGTGGGCTTCTCCTGCTCAGGGCACCTTGGTGCTATTCTGTCTGCACTCCTCCTTAGCAGTAAAATTCCTAGTTAGCAGTGGAAATAAGATCCAGAAGTTATATTAACCTTTTAATTCCTTCAGATGCAGGACTTCAGTCTCATTTGAAATAACCCTCCTACCTGTCATTCTCTGCAGAGACTTGATTTTTTTTTTTTTTTCCCCTGAGTGGAGTATGCTGCATAATGTTGGAATGTGGTATACTTTTGCTAGTTCTAAGGGACCTTAGGGCACTCATACTCGTCGTTTTTCAGCCTGGAGCCAGAATGGGCAGCTGCTGCCACTGAGGTGAAGGAACAAACAAAGGGAAAAGTAAAGCTGGCTGCAGTAGATGCAACAGTCAATCAGATGCTGGCAAGCCGATACGGGGTGAGTGTGCTCTGCAGTGGTTACGATTTCCTTTCCATCTCTAGTAAGTCAGATTTAATGCTTACTAACTGTTCCTTAATCTGGTACCACTTAAATGTTTTGTGCTAAAAATAATATTAAGTGACACATACCACTTTTCCACAAATAATTCATTCTTGAATGTCAGTAACAATATAAATAAATGGGGTGAGAGGAAAGGAATAAATCTGGATGTTGTTGATGAAAAAGGCTGTTTATTTCCATAAGGTCTTGTATAGCTTTGTCTGAAGGAAGAGGTCTCTCCTTTCAGACTGTTTGTATGCTGGCTGGGCATCTCCAGAATACACACATGTACCTGTATATCTTGGAGCCAGTTATCAGGGATCACTCTGACAATATCAGACCCAGATCTGATATGCTGTGGGCCCAAAGTGAACTGATATTCTTTATTTTTTAATAGAGTACAGGGTGCTTACAGTGTGCTGCTTAGTCTCCCCTTAAGCACACATGGTTGGCAGTCAGCAACAAGACTGAACAAGTTTAACTGGAAGTGTAGCAGAGGGAGCTTAAGGTCCATTTGTTGCCATGTAGGCACAGTGCTGTCTCCCCATAGACAAATTGGGAAATTAATGTCTGAGAAATACAAAGAGTTAAAGAGTCCTCCTGGTGCTTAAGGTTTACTGCTTGGTACATCTAAACTGAGATGTAACCAGTGCTGATTCATCAGGCCCAAAACTTGAAACAGTGTTTCACTGTATGTTAGCCTTGCCTTGAGTTGTTGCACAAGGGGGAAGCTACAAAATCGTTCCAGTTCAGGCCTTACCATGCTGTGAGGCTTGATTCATGTAGATGTTAAATCTCTTCTGTTTCTCTTAATCTAGAACACATCAGAGTAGCAGATAACTTCCGCCATAAATATTCAGATTTATTTGTGCTGATGGTTTAAACTTGTCTTTCAGATTCGTGGATTTCCCACAATTAAAATCTTCCAAAAAGGAGAAGATCCTGTTGATTATGATGGTGGCAGAACTAGATCTGATATCATTTCTCGTGCTCTGGATCTGTTTTCTGATAATGCCCCACCACCTGAACTCCTGGAGGTACCTCTACATCATTTTTTCAAATTGCTTTTCCATCATATTCTTTGCATCAGTTTTTACAGGACTATATTAACTGTAAATAAAACAGCCAAAGTGTGCTGCTTGCACTTTGCAGCAGAATGTCAAGGATGACAAGTCTGATCATTCAGCTTTCTGTTATTGAATTTTTACTGTGAATTTGTTGACTGAAAGATTATCACAATTGATACAGTGAGGGTGCTGACAAGATGGTACAAGGGTATCTGCATCCTCTCTTCAGGAACAAGTAGGAAGGTTGGGTTCTGTGCCCCATCTTTTTCTTACAGCAAGAGGGCAGGGTTTTGTCATTTGTAAGTCATCCATTAGAAGTTGATTAATCTTGCTTGTTGTCCAGAAAAACTGCAGTCTTTTTATGGTGATTTCTTGTTTCACCTTGATGTTGGTAGATCTGAAATGGTGATCAGTTGTCTCCAAAGTGGGGTGCATGCAAGACAAGCCATTGGGGTGCAAAAATAAAAATTAATTTGTGTTATTAATAAATTAAAATATATTTTTAAATGGTGTTTATTTCATCTTTGTCATCCTTTCAAAATGTCTATTTTCTGTATGTTTTATAATGTACATAATGTTCATAAAGTAGTACTAAGGCTGTGTGCTTAGAAATTTTTTAACTGGTAGCGGTGCACAGTCAAACTTTGGAGACCACTGATGCAGATAAATGGATTGATTCCTTTTTAAGGTAGATCAACATTAACACAGCAGTGACAGCTTTGTGTGACTAAATGTCCTCATCTGCAGCAAATGCTGCACCCTGCTGGCTCTCCTTATGCTGCCAGTACCGTGAGTGAAATGTACAGGCATATGCATAGGTATGGGTGTGCCTTTTCCAGCCCTGGTCCAAGGACAGTGACTTTGAGCAAGAAGTGACATCTTACTGTGCTCTCTGTAAGCCTTATTTGGTACTGCTTGCTTTCCTGTTGCAGCAAGTCTCAATGGAAGACTTTGTGAACTCTTTGTAATTAGTTTTGTGTTGAGGGACCAGGGAAGTAGGAGAGGCTTGTTATCAAGTTGTTTTGATGTTTATTACCTTGTAGGATGGAGTTGATAGGCTGTTAGAGGGAAGTGCAGTCACAGCTGGGTAACCAAGTCATTGACTTTCTGCTGTTTTCTTCTAGATAATTAGTGAAGATGTTCTGAAGAGCACCTGTGATGCTCATCAGCTCTGCATCATTTCTGTCCTGCCTCATATTCTTGACACAGGTAGACATACGAGCAAGCAGACTTCTGTATGAACTTGTCACTTAAAGCACGTAGTTATGTTTTTTAACTTGTCCAATTCTGTCTAACAAACAGGAGCTTCAGGGAGGAATTCTTACCTTGACGTCATGTTAAAAATGGCAGAAAAATACAAAAAGAAAATGTGGGGGTAAGTGTCATTGGTTGTCTTGGAAAAGATGTAAGCATTTGTAGAGGTAATGGGACAGAATTTGTGTGATAGTGATTTATCTGCAGATCAGAGTTGTTACTTGCTCAGGATAGTATATCTTGGTATTTCACTAACTGTACTGCAGATGGGATGCTGTGGCTTTAGAATAAACTGCCGATTTTTTCTTTCAGCCAACTCTCAAATCCTACATTTACAAGTGATATCTAAGTATTAATGGGACCAAATTGAGCATCTTTTACTCTTGTCCTAAATGCTAAAATATTTTAGGGCAGTATTGATCCAGTTTCTTTTAGAGTTTTTTGCTGTTGGGTGACTGCCAGTATGACTGTTGAATTCTCAAAAAAAAAAAAAAGTACATCGCAGTTTATTAACAAATTTCATGCTCTCAAAGAAGCAGGCCAGCAGGCTTTGCCTTTTCTCCTCCTCTTCTCAAGTGGAGTTTAGGTTCTCTGGGAGGTGAGAGTTGTTCTGACACACTGACTGCTCTGAAAAGGGGGCAAAATGGCATGAAAGCCTGCAGGGAAATGCCGAGATTGACTGATTCCAGAGGTTCCCCAGGGGACTTGTTAAGCATTAGAGGAACTGAGACCTGACCAGTGGGGAACAAATGCTGAGTGAAGTCTTGCAGTCTTTGCCTGGAAATCCTCTGCAGTGGGATTTGGGCAGTACTTTGTCATGTTTAGAATAGTGGCTTGAGCCATTTTAAACCTTGCTTAATATAGGCTGAAGTGCAGCAATTTGTTCAGATTGGTAACACAGAGTTTTTAGCCTGGACTGTCTTTCATGGCTGTTCTTTTGATCGAGCTTTCAGTGGCTGTGAGTGCAAGGCTTGCCCAGAGGTGCTGTTCAGGAACAGCTTTCTTCTGTTCTGTGGTTCAAGATCAGGACCCTGCTGTTCCCTGCTGACTTCAATAACAGTTGGCACTGTCAAGGGCAATTCAGAGCCCAGCTTGAACTCTGCAGGGTTGCAGGATATGTGTGACTACAAAATTATTGTAGTGCCTATGCTAATTATTCATTTTCTATTTTATTTTTTCCTCAAGGTGGCTGTGGACAGAAGCAGGTGCTCAGTCAGATCTTGAGAGCTCTTTGGGGATTGGAGGCTTTGGGTATCCAGCAATGGCAGCTGTTAATGCTCGGAAGATGAAATTTGCCCTTCTGAAAGGGTCATTCAGTGAGCAAGGGATTAATGAGTTTCTGAGGTATGAAATCTTTAAGTGAGTTAAATCTTTCTGTAATTGGGGCTGTGACTCTTTAGACCAAAATCAGGCTCTCCTAAATTAGACAAGGCACATTAAGAGAATTAAGACAATGAGCATTCATTGGAGTAAGGGAATGATTCCAGTGAGGACTGCAACTAATAAAGCAGTCTCTACCTTTTGTAGTGGACAGAACTAAGAAAGTGGACATTTAGACTTAAATAGTAGCTTTAGCACAACTTATGAAAACTGAAAACAAAAGTGAGCTTTGATCATGAAAAATTCTGGTTCTCTGGTAACACAAGAAATTAATGGGATTTGGTAATAAATACTATTAAGTTCAAATGGTGCATTCTAATTAGTAATTGGGAAGTTCTCAGTTTGGGAATCTAAATGGGTGCTGCTGAGGTTCTTGAGGTGTATTGCTGTTCATCTTTCTGGTTTGGTCTGGTCCTGTCTTCCCCCCTGCCACCTTCCCATTCCCCTGGCATCTGATAAACTAACTGGGGGGGCTGAAGCAATCTGTCCAAAAAGTCAATAGCTCCTTGCTCAGCTCAGGTTCCCTGAAACTGCCTCTTGCGTAGCTGGGCAAGAGCCAGAGCTGAGAAAAGTTGAATGGGGAAAGAAAATGGGCAGGAGGACAGAAGGCAGCACTAGTATTGAAACAGAGCAGCTAACTGAAACTGTTACTTAAGCATGGTCAAAGTGAAGTGAGAACTTTGCTTCTCTGTCAGACACCAGCTACCACAAAGTGTGTAAGAGCCTTTGAGCTTACATTAGCAGTGTTCTGTGTCCTTGCTTGGAGAATGGCAAAGGACAGTCAGAATTGCAAAAGAAAATACAAGTCTCTCCTTACCTTGCCATTAATTGAACCCTGCTCCTGCTGGGATAATGTCTTATCTGTGTAAGTGATCAGACTTTCTTCTTAATGCCAAAAAGGGAAGGATCTGGGAGCACCAGGTAAAATACAGGATTCAGATGCAAGAATAATAAATACCAGACAGTCTGTACTAATGCACATGAGAGAAATGTCTGCCTTTCTCAGACATGGCAAATTCTCTTAGTCTATAAAATCCATTTTACAGAAGCCTCTCCTTGTAAGGGTGGATGGTGCTTTCAGGACACAACAGCCTACTTAACACCTTATATTGAACTAGGTAATTGGTTTGGTATTGTCTTACTACAGAGCAATACTTGCTGGAATAATCTCTTATTTGACACTTCAGCTCAGCTGTGCTGCCTAGAGAAAGCAGTACTATCAGAGATGGTGTAGCTGGCTGTTAACTCAGCTTGCCCCGTGCAGCTTTTGTAATCTAATAGGCAGTCTCAACAGTGTTGACCAAAAGTAAGGAAAGAAGCACTGAGAAGAGCATAAAAATTACAGACTCCACTTAGGGAGGAATGCTCATTCGGTCTTATTTGCCTCTGAAAGAATGAAAGGGGATTAGCTCTTTAGGATTTTAATGCCAGGCTTTTCAAGCAAGCTTAACTAGCCAGTGCAATATGGGGTGTCTCAAAGCAGAAGCTGGTTCCCGTTGTAACACGTGGAGGCTTAGAGTCCGCCAAAAAAAGATCACTAGCAATTTCAAGTAACAGTTGCAGGTGGATTCCAAAACTGGAATTATAGTCTCTTCTTAGCGTTGCCTCAAAGGATATACAACATGCTCTTAAAGGGGCTGTGTTTGCTTATGAGGGTTACAAGGGGGCACTGTTGAAATATGGAACACTGTAGCTCACGTAGTTTGTCTCTTTGGACCCAATTGTAAATTCACAATGCTGCTTTAAGGGCTCTTCTTCATTTTCTGCTTCTCAATTTGAAAAGCTTCTGCTTCCAGACAGTTTAGATTTGCTTCACACGATGCAAACTGATTTCAAACTTAACTCCCTTTTATGTGAAGCAGCCACTGATAGAGACTGGAGACACTTCTGAAATTTAACTTCTACTTGTTTTTTCTCAGGGAGCTGTCTGTTGGTCGTGGCTCTACAGCACCAGTGGCTGGTGGAGCTTTCCCTAAAATTAATTCAGTTGAACCTTGGGATGGCAAAGATGGTGAGGTAAGAGGTGCTCCATCTGTAAAAGTACTGATGATTTGCTAGGTTCAGAAGTGACTGGATAGAGTAACTAGTAACTAGCAACGTGAAAAATTCTTGTTCTTCAAAGATGGTGGCAAGTTGTGTTGATGGTTTCCCATTATCTGAATCCTGCCACCAGACCAAACACCAGATTCATTGTCTGACATTGTGGAAAGATACTCCTGCCTAGCTGTTAGGATGTAATCTGAAAGTTGAATCCCTTCAGGCTGAAACCTGTTACTACCCATGCTGAGTAAGGGAGGTGGTAGTGTATGCATGCCAGACCTGAAATCTGGGGAGACTTTGGTTCTGCAATAAGCTGACCTTACTATCAAAGTCTTAATGCCAGAAAGTTTGTGAAGTAAAGCCTGTGTAATAACACAGTGACTGAGTATGTTCTTAAGGTTCAACATTGCTGTAAAAAACAAAGTTACTACAGTCCTTTGACCTACTTCAGATGGAATTAAAATTTAGAATATGGTAGTAGCTTTGTTACATAGTTTACCTGTGTTTGCCTTTATCTGGAGTATTTTTATTAGCAGAAAACAACCTTCTAGTTGAAACTCTGATCACTTCTCCTGTGGTCAATACACTTTGAGTGCTTATGAATGAAAGAGATGACAGGTGGGAGTCTTACTCTCACGATGAAGTAAGCGTCTTTCAAAGTCAGTGATGTCCCAGTGTTAAGTGCTTCTAAACACTTGCTAAAAACCCTCCCTTTTTCACAGCTTCCAGTTGAAGATGACATTGATCTCAGTGATGTGGATCTGGATGACTGGGATAAAGATGAGCTGTGAGATCTTCAGGAAACTTCTTTTCTTGGGAGAGTTTGCGCAGCAGTTTGCAACCTGGTTCACAATCAGATGGATATTCCAGTGGCCTTTTTATGGAGAAATAGCATGTGACGTACTGTGCTACTTGATGCACTGCAGCAGTGAACTGTACACATCTCAAGAAAACATTGCAGAAATTCTATGAATTGTCATAACCAGTAAACTTGATTGTATTCTGTGTAACAAATATTTTGAGGACAACATGGATAATTCTTTGGAACGTCTTGGGTTTTATTTTGTTGATAGTGTGCTGTTTGAGTGTTACTGGAGGCTGTTAGTATAACCAATTTTAAATGTGTTTTTTTTTTCATGGAGGTGAAACCTGGTCAGCTTCTGTTTCAATTAAAGAATAAACCAAAATATTTTTGACACATAGTGTTAATCTTGTATAGAGTGACAAAGGTGCACATGGCAAAAGCCATCCCATTTGGATGACTCTTGAAAAATGAACAATAGAATAGAGAGGCTGGTGCAGAGGGGAGTCCTAAACCACCCCCTTGCTGTGAAGGATCTTGACAGCTTGGCCTAAAGCCTGATTAGATGGACAATCTTAGTTTAAATGCTCTTTAGTCTTCCTTTTCCTATTCCTTCTCAGGGGCTTTCTCTGTGCCAGGCTTTGTAAGATCACTTACAAAATGGAAGTGGGGTTGCTGCTGCAGTAGGAGACACTGGGAGCTGTTTTTCTTTTCCCCAGGATTAGCAGTGAAGCTAATCCCCATTTTAGGGCATGAGGATTTCCAGGTGCTAACACGAAAACACCATGGTGCTGTCTCCAGCAAATTGGATCTAATATTTCTTCACTTCCCATCTGGCATTGTTTCGATTTGAAATTGCTATTTCCTTGGAAGGGGAATCAGGAATGGGGATGGTTGATGCTGTTTCTTTAATAAAAATACTATTACTTTTTTTAGCGCTCGATGTCTCGTGTATCAGTGCCTAGTGAAGTGACCCTCATGTGATCAGCTTGTTTATAAGTAAGAAATGAAAGAACTGAAAGTTTCATCTCCTTTCAAGGAAATACCTTAATATGGATATTTGTCATCTAATGTGTGAGAGATCGCCTGTAGTTCATCCCTATGAAAGGCAGTGTAAGAACTGGTAGCCAACTGGACTGCTGATTTGGGGCAGGAAATGTACTCCAACTCATAAGTTATCCCAGCAGATGAGATCTAATGGTACTGATCTAACTGAAATGTTTTGGCAAAAGCTAAACTTATGAGTACCTGGGACTATAAGTCCTCCTACAGTAAGCTCCACAGCAGTTTTGAGGATCTTTCTTCTTGAGCATTTATTTTTTTAAATTAAAAAAACTTTGGGATTTGCTCTCATGCTTTCTGCTTTTTCTGTTTGGTTTGGTTTTGTTTTTTTTAAGTTTGCTTTATTAGAAAAACAGGACTGTGCACGCCTAGTAGATCCATTAGCTACCACACTTTTTAAATTGTTTTATTTCAAGTCCAATAGATACTTCATCTTTGTACCTTACCAAAAAAAATAAATACTACCATAGTACCTCTTGCCTCTGAAATATGTCTTTGTAAAATTATGAACAAGAGATATTTATATTGAAGTCACTGTAAAAATTACTGCAGTGGTAGGAAGATCTATGCAATTATCCTGCTACAGCATCTGCATTTTAATTTGACTTTCAGCAGCTAAAGATTGTTTTATTTTAACATTAGGGTCTTGAAAATTAATAGATGAAGCTTCAGCAATTTTTCTTTAACTGCAGTCAAGAAGGCTGAGGTCAATCTTGAAATAGACGTAAGGATAGTATTCTTGATTACTCAGTTGTAAACCTGGGATGTCCATGCCAGGCTGCAAAAGGAAACAGTATGACTTTAGTACCAGTAAACAAACTGTTGCACAGTTCCAAGTGGATTGCTTTTGCACTCCTTCCACGAGTGGAATGGAGTTTTGTATTTGCTGTGCTTAAAATGAGGAATTCACCACTGAGAATGTGGTGTTTGCTTGGTGTTTTCAGGCTGCTTTATGCAGTTAGCATTGAGAATTCATGCTTGGTTGCAATTTTATGAACGTGTGGCATTTTTTTGTGTGCTCCAGCTCTAGAGCAACTAATTTCTTTCTCCTCCATTCATGCGCTGGGAATCTTATGCTTGCTAGTTTTAGGCTGTGTAAACACCTCCTGGTTTATCCTAATTGGTTTATCCTAAATTGTTTGTGCACTTGATATGGGGAGGAAGAAAGCAAGTACTGCTGCTTGCTGAAGTCCTACGTTGAGGTATTTAGTCAATGACAGCCTTTTACAGGGGTGGAGGTTGTCACAGTCCTAGCATTTAGTTCTGAGTTCCTTTTTCTTGCTTGTGTTGATCTGAACATTTATAGAAGACTTGAAGCTTTTTACATAGATCTGCTCAATTACATCAGTTCCTCTATTTCAGTCTGGTAGCTGTAAACATCAGATGCTTCAACAGAAAATGTAATCTATGCATCTCCATTATAATCTGAGCCTACCTGCTACCTACTCTAATTCAGTCTGTCACCACCAGAGATTAGGGCTGCATCCAAGGATCCCAGCATTGCAAGCTGTGAGGAGATGCTTGCTCTAACCCCTGGACTGTGAAAGTGTTCATTTGGCTAAACTAAGAGAAGTTACAGCATGTGCACTCATAGTCCAAATACATACGTCCATTATGCTGGCTGCTGCGACTTCATCCAGGTGTTTGAAGACCACGTTTAGGACATCTCTCAGGCGTTTTACAGACTTCCTGTTTGGCTGCAGCAGCATTGCTTGGAAATTCACTGGGAGGCCGTACCTTGAAACACACCAACATACAGGATGATCTGCTGGGAAGGGGCACACCTTTCCGCTCCTGCCCTTCTCCTTCTTCAGTCTCCTGGCATGTGAGCTGATTGTGCATGGCAGAAACAATCTCAGTGGTGGTGTGCTGCCTTCTTATCTGAGAGTCAACTAAATAGGGTCTTTCTGTTTTCTGTTTTAAGTGCCACCAAAGAACTGTTTTTCATCAACTTCATATGTCACCTCTTTTGTAGTTATCTGTATTGTCTCCTGTGAGCTTGTGAAGCATGGTGTGTAAGGGATGTTCCCTCCCATGAAGGAACTGCCCCAGGAAGAGCGCTGTACATTCTGAGTTCTACAGGAATCTCTGCTGACACTGCATGTATATCCACTTACCTCAGGACAGATTCAACAAAAACTCTCAAGGCTTTCACATGAATCCAAGCCACAAACGCTTCACTGAAGTTCACTTTCAGCCAGCGCAGTAAAGGGCCCTATGAGAACAGACAGAGCGGTATTGTGACCCCCTCCCTGTGTGAGGCAGCTCCTTAGCTAACACCGCTGAAGCCGTCATGGGCTGCTGAGATGACTCTCGGGCAGCCTGCTGGTGGCTCCCAGTTTATCAGGAACTCAGGTGACCTTGGGCAAATTATCTATCCTGTGCCTCAGTTTTCTGGGCTAAATGGAGCTCACAGGTGTCTGTTGGAACCATAAAGCCATTTCTGAGTGAGAGGTGCTTAGGCATGCTGCTAGCAAAGGCTGTCGTCATGTGGGCATCAACTTGATGTGCTACTTACATACTGCTGTTTCTTATCAGAAGCTAATTTCATCAGCTCTTCCTTTTCACATTTGAGTTCCTTCTCATCAAAATAAAATTCTCGAACCATGAACCTACAATTGAATGATATTTATTCTCACAAGCCATAGTCCAAGCAATATGCACATTCCTTTCTTTTGTCTCTGGAGAAGCAGGTAGGGGATGTTTCAAAGTTGCTAGCCACCTAACCACTTAAACTACGTGGAGGGTGGGAGTTGAAGTCATGCCCAGAAAGCAGGCTTCCTGCTGTCAGTAGCATGAGAGCAGGAAGGACAATTCCAAGATCTGTAGTTTGGTGCTAAAAGAACACGATCACTGTATCTGCTGCCACACGTCCTTCCCACCCTGCCTTCTCAGTGGCTTTGGGGCCAGCAGCAGCCCAATTAGTACAGAAGTCCTAAAACCCAAGGATGAATTCAGCTGTACTGCACACAGAACAAGCTTCACCTTATCCACCTCATCTGCTTGCTGCCTGCCCTGCCTAGCAATC
Organism: Pterocles gutturalis; assembly: GCF_000699245.1. Taxonomy (NCBI): domain Eukaryota; kingdom Metazoa; phylum Chordata; class Aves; order Pterocliformes; family Pteroclidae; genus Pterocles; species Pterocles gutturalis. The sequence goes on from NW_010098938.1 coordinate 18,061, forward strand.
AGCGCTTCTCACCTGTTCTCCCTGGCTTTAGCCTTGAAGTCATCCATCACTTTTCTAAATAGGGTCACGGTGAAGAGTCCTCCCTCTGCATCCTCAGCAATCATTCTGTGGGAGGGAAATCCACTGCTGTGATTTCATATGGCAAGTCCCTCTTGCCTTCTTTACCACCTTCTTCTGCAGTTCTTTTTTCTGTTTATGATACTGAACAACACCCTGCTTTTCAAGAACTGCTGGGACTGAAATAGGGAACAAAGACTTTACCAGCACTGGCCACACTATTTCCAGTGTAAAACTCCCATGAGTTAAGCTCCTGAACCCATCGCAGTACACACACATTCTGCCTGCCTGATATTTCCGTTTCCTGGTAACGGTCCCCCACTTTCCATGCACTTGTTTTTTGTGATAGGCAGTAGGAAACAGCTTTCTTCTTTCTCTGTGCTTTCTGCTTCTTCTATTTCAGATAATAGCACTGTCACCTTTTGTGCCCTGGATTGGAGATCATGGTCTGCATGAGCTGCGTGGTGGAATATTTCATTCCTAGAAAGGACTTTTTGCTCCAGGTGAAAGGATAAGTTAATATGGCATTGGCTAATGTAAATGATAGTACACTGAATCATCCTATTCTACAGCAGGAAGCAAGTAAAGATGCAAAGATAGCCTCTGATCTTTGTAAAAAGTAGTTTCCATAAAGTTGTATGTGATTGCACATGTCTGAATTATGCCTGGATTACTGTAACAAATTGTTTTACACAAAAAGCAAAGGCCCTGGTTGAAAGTAGAAAGAACCACATTATTGGAAAAGGGGACAACAAGCTAATCATAAAAAATAATTTTTTTTTCTTTCATCTACACTTCCCTTCAAGAGAGTAATTTCTGATTTCAATTGAGAATGAGATTGGGCAAATCTATATGTTAACATGAAGCCCATGCATTAGACAAGTGGTTCCTTCCAGGATCCAGCAATTTGAGGGGCTGAGGTATGGCAGGGATCTCTGAAACAAATAGGGACCTTAATCTGGAATTTCACTTACTTGGTGGAGCGAGGCACTACCATATCAGAGAGGGATTCATAGGTCTTCTGCCACTGGACATAGCTTGACCTTTGAGCAACAAAAAACAAAGCACAGTAAATAGGTACTATATACTACAAAGCAAATGTGTTGATAAATACAGTTAATGAAGCTCATGGCTTAGAAGGCTTGGAGCTCTTCGTGCTGGGCTATGTGATTAAGATACCTTGAGTCTCTCCTATCCTTTCCTCTCCTAGTCATCATCTAGGGAGATGTTTCCCTCAATGCTGCACCCTCAATCCTCACTTTGGGTTTTGGCATGAGGAAGGGCATAAAGCAGGAAGCTGACGGTGGGAAGAACATGGTTTTGGCACATACTTCCAGGCTGCCACACAGTGTCCTGTGCTGCAGTACCCTTGCACAAGCTGATCCATGGCTTAGGTGTGGTACGTCTGCTACGTGCAATCCCAGAGCGGATCTGGTGCTACACTGCAAACATGGCAAGTGCCAGCACTGGGAGAAAGTGGTCAAGGGGGTGCTAAGAATTTGCAAAGGGAGAAGTCTGTTTATAGGGGGAATCTGAAAATAAACTCAACAAAATTATCTCGGATAGCTTTTGGTAACATGGTTTTCACAGACAGAAAAGTGATGGTTCTGTATGTGTGCGTTGGGACAGGGCTATACAGAGAGGAAAAGTTTTGTGTAGGCTTCTGAGAAGGACATCGCGTAACTTCACAAGTGATGGTGATGGCAGTGGTATGGCCAGTGGAGGCCTTGTGAGTTTGATATGCCTAATTCCTTCTATTAAATGGCTAAGCTCCAGTAAGAAGCTGGTTTTGTCTTTTTTTTTTTTTTTTAAATTCCTACTATTCCTGCCAAGAGGCTGTTTGAGAACCCACCCTGTAACTATCAAAAGCCCACATCCCATTTCTGTCCTGCTCTGAGTTCAGAGCAGTCTTTGTCTCTTTCTTTTGTGCCAACACCACCCTTTGCAGAAACTGGTTTTTCTCTTTGATAGCAGCTCCACCCATGCCCCAGCCACAGCGCAGATGAGCTGCCCCAACCTGACCCAGCGTCGCCTGGATCCAGCTCTTAAGCCTGACACTCAGTGCCACACTGAGCGCGTGTGCGTGCACTATTGCCTTACTTTGGCACCACGACGAGCAGTGTGATAAGATACTCAGAATTCAGGACAAAGTCTTCTTTATGCACAATGTCTGCTAGGGTCCGAGTCAGCAGATTTCCCCTATGGTGAACAAGACAAAGAAAAAATTACAGTAGCAGAAACCCTGCAGCAGCACACTGAGGTTGAGCCCGAGTGAGTATCTTCCTTGGGTAGAGGCTGGTTCCCAGGCAGGCTGCCAGCCTGGCTGCAGTGCCAGGAAGGCGAGGACCTGTGTCCTGTGCCCAAAGCAAGGAGACTGAGTAGAAAATATGACCATGTATTGGGCAAGGGCTTGTACAGCATCATCTAAGTTACTCTAAATTTATTACTTACTGGAATTTACTATTCTCTCAAGTGATAACCCCAGAGAAAATCCAGGAATCAGCACTGACATAGGTAGAGACCATAAGCAGCTGAAGAGAGGAGAAGCCCTGACAGATCATCACCTGGACTAACAGAATGAAACAAAGAAAAGAAAAATGTTAAGTGGGATGTGCTGGTGAGATAGGCACAGCAGGGAAGGAGAATAGATGCCTTTGCCTGGAATACTGTAAAGCCAACTTTCTGAACAGCATTTGCAGAGCTCCCATAGGAAACAGCTCTGTCTTGCAAAGCAATCTACTGTCTGACCCAGCTGATCTAATTTCTGACTCCCTGAAACCTCATCAGAACAATACAGTGCATTTGTTTTTGCCTCTTTCCCAAGACTGTCTATTCACACTGCCAATAAAATCCTATTAGGAACCACAGTCTCCCTGAGCTGATTTTGACACATGCTGACCGCACCAGCTCCCCCTCCCCAGCTTTCACTGGGTCTGTAGGTGCCCAGCATGCCCCAAAGCCAGATAAATTTCTTCCCACCAGAACCCATGTGGTCCACAGCACAGCAATGGGTGTGAGCATTCACTATCCTTGGTTCAGCCATGCAGCGTTCAAGATGCAGACTGGCATGAGCTATACTTACACGGTTTTTTTCTCCAGGTTTTGCAAATTTCCTTTAATGTTGTTGTATGCAGCTGATCGGGTCTTTAGGTCTGCTTCTATTTGAGTCACTTGCTAAAATAAAGCAAGAAAAGTTAGTCAACTCAGTGCTTGAGGTGTTGTTCTCACCTCCCTCCTGGTACCTCTGCACCTTAACACGAGGACACAGCCCCTCGAAAAACCACCTGACTGCAGCCAAGAAGGAGCCGGTATCAGAGCTCCCCTGTGGCAAAGGCCCGAGCCAGTATGAGAGCACCCCTGTGGCAAAGGCCCCTGCAGAAAGCAGGCTTCAGTTAGGTGTTCTTGTGTGCGTTATAGCTGTACCTGAGGAGCAAATTCACGGTTTCATTTGTTACCTATATTGAACAACACATCACACCTTCCTGAAGGGACTGACAGTGTAAGTAATTCATCCAGCCTGCAATGTGTTTGATTTAATGACAGGACAACAATTTCACAAAAGAACTCCAAAATGGAGAATAATATGGCAGTATATAAAAACGATAAAATATTACAATGAAGGGGACTAAAGTCCAGAAAGCACGCCAAATCTGATAAAGTGCCACATACTTACAGACTGGATAGGTTTAAATATATATAAATAAACTATTACAATGATGGGGACTAAAGTGCAGAAAGCATATCAATGCACTCTAGTAAATCTGATAAAGTGCCACATATTTACAGACTGGATAGGTTTAAATATATATATATCATTATTATATAGTAGGAATTAAAATAATAACAACTGCTTCAGTACAAGGTGCGTGCTTCTGAGCCTGTTCCCGCCCAAACCAAAGGCAAAGCTCTCACTGACTGCCACGAGAGGAGGGACCAAAAATTGCCAAAAGACATGCTCCCCCATGCTGACATCTTCTTAAAATTTGGAGTGCAATTTACCTTTGCTAATGCTTCTGATATATTCTTCAGTGGCTGCTTTATGGGATATTTGGCCATGTCCCACTCAAACCGTGTCAGGTAGCTAATTAGATCAACTGAAAGTGCAAAGAGATGCATTAAAGCAGACAGCTTACCAGATGCCAGGTCAAAGTCTGGGTAGCAGTCCCCAGCTATAGCCCAGCATAACTTGGACTAATATTAGAGATGGGAGTGAACCAGAAGCCCACCTCTGAATCCCCATAGAAATGTGATCTAGAACAAATTTTAATAAATCATATGCACAATCTAATCATCTTTCTAAACATCCTCAAACTTAGAAGTTGAACCACGAATCTTTTCTGTGTTACACCTAACAGTACAGAACAAGCTTTACTGTAAAATTAGCTGTATTAGCAGGATCCAGCAATGTACGGCCGTTCTTCTCCAGAGTAGAAACAGCCTCATGTAACATATCTCAATCTTCATGATTGCAATATGCCTGAATTTAATCCCAGGAAGAGCTATCAGAAAAACACTGGCCCAGGACCAGCAGTAATACTCAGGGTTGTTGAGAGTTTGATCAAAGATATAAAGAGTATAGCTGATATTACTTCCCTGTGATTCAGTGAAGGAACCAAACCAATTCAGGTGTGATGAGGAATTCCTCATTGACTTTGCACTCAGAGCTCCCCATGTCCCACAAAGCCATACAGTGTTTCTCTAAGTGGATAAATCCAGGCACAGCATCCAACAACAGAAACTCACAGCAAGACCCTGTGCATGCAGTCCCACTAAACAAGGCACCCTTGTACCACGAGGAGCCAGAATCGAGAGGAGATGACACAAATGACAGCCAGCTCCTAGAACAGGATCATGCTGTTTCACTCTGTTTGAAGACCAAGGCTCCTGAACATTAGAAAACATTAAGGCTTGGTACATTACGGTACCAAATAAGGAATTCTCCTCTAGCAGCTCATGAACTCAGACAGCTCTTTGCCTGAGTCCTGAGAGCCCTTAGGATAACTAAGGACATCCTACACTCCTACATAGTGTTCTTGGTTAACTTTACAGGATGGGATAAAGTCAGGCATCCTGCCACAACAAGCAGAGGGGCTGGGACTGTCCCCTGGCAGGTTCAGGAGGCTGGAGGAAGGCAGCAAGCAGGGTCTCAATATCTAGACAAAGAAGTCAGAGGCACTGTCACCTGCAGGGTGGATTTCTTTCCAGACCAGGAGGGTAAGCATGGAGAATATCTGGGAAGTTGATGTGGGGAGATGGGGAGCAAAACAAGCTCAAGGTGCCAAGTAAAAGGAGGTGCCTGCTGGGGCCATTCAGTGCTCTTTGCTGCCTTGTCCAGAGAGTTAATTCAGTCCCACAGCAAGGTCTGAGCACAGATTTCGTGTGCGCTGGACTTCCAGGGTGTGGGGAAAATTTTATGAACTGAGACACGTAAGAAGGAATGTGAAAAGTTGTGTAATTGCCATACTGCCAGGCTGAGATATCTTGTGTGATATCGAAAACCCTTGGCAGGAGAGCGCTATCCTTTCCATGGGCTTCTCTCACCCCACAACAGAGTCAGTTTACCCTATTACATTTCCAAAGCATGGAAAGTCTTCTGTTAGGAGGAAATAGGCTTCTTAGCAAGGAATAAACTGCTCAGGAGGCAGAGAGCACTGGCATGACCATGTTCTCCCCCTGCTTCTAAAACCACGGCTGTGTAAAGCATTTCCTGCTTGTGATATGCTACAATTCCCTTTATTACACAAACACACATTTTCCTTCTATATGAGACATCTCCACGTGGCTGCTTCCAACTGTTGCCCACTGGAAAGTAGTGTGTGTATTCACTTAACTAAAAGTGCTGTATTTTCTAGTACTTTGCATTTTTCTTCACAAATATAATTAAACAATTATTAGACACACAGATACCATCTTCATCAGTTCATGGACCAAACTGCTGTCAGGAATATACACAACTGAGCTAAAATCAGAAAACTTGTATAGTGTAACCTAAAACAAAATTTGAGTTGGGGTGGTCTGAAACAGGACCATGCAGCAAGAAGTCATGTCTTATAATTTTGTTTCTGATTTCATGACCTCAAGGAAGTCTTGAACTTTAGGGTCCTTCAGATAATCAGAAAAGAGAGGAGGAAGAATTTTTACAGCAAAGTTGCTGCTGCTTATGAAGAATGACACTGGAATGTATTAGGGGAATCCTCGTACACTAAAGCTGACTGAATTTTTTAAGATGCAATCAATTAGCTTGGAAAAGTTAATGTCTTAGTTTAACATGATTTGTTCAGATGACCAAATCTAAACAGAGGACAGAAATTAGTAACACATAGAAGCAATTTCCACATCCTTCTATTACAACACATGCAGAGCTTATAGTAAAGGAAAATGGGGTAAAAAGAGGAAACAAAGTGAACAAGTGAAACCTGTTGTTTCTCAAGTCATAGGGATATCGTGATCAAGCTACGAGGTTGTTACTTGAGAAATCCATCGTAACCTGATCACTGTATCTCTACAACCAGACCAAGACTTGTCTCTAGCACTAATACACACAAATGCATGCTTGTAACATCACTGCAATCGTCAATCCTCAACATACTTTTTAGACATTTCATTTTATCCTTTACCCCTGAAACACAATAACTGGGATTATTGTATTTGTCAAGTGGTTGCACTGATCAGATGTCAGCCTTATTTCATTCAAGAAGGACATTTCTAAAAGAACTTCCTCCCCATCCTTTACTCATACAGATCTGAAGTCAGTCAAAGGTGTGATGGAGCGTGCACTGTTAGTTTATTCATCTGGCAGTTAATAGTGTCACTCACAAGCCTGTAAGCAGCATGTGTAACACATCCAACCTCACTGTGTCCAGGAGAGCTGGGGAGATATTTGCCCTGAAACACAGTCAGGGTCTAACAAAACATGCAGAATCTAGGAGCCATCAGTTCCTAAATGTTAATTTTGTCCTTGACATAGGCTCCCTTTAGGGCCTTGAGTATCATACTAGATCATAAAGTGGGAAATCCCTTCATAGAGGTTATAAAAACACATTGACTACTTAGGGAGGATGCAGGGGAGCATACAGTAAGGCAGTGGGCTCCCACAGCCCTCTGGCATGTCAGAAGAGCCCTGGCCATTGCTGCCTGCTCTCCTCTGCTGCACAAGTGCTGCCAGCCAGGGCAGGACACCGCTGGAGGACATTTCCACCTCACTGCGTCCTGCTGGCCCTGGCATGACCTTGGGAGGGCAGCCCTGCCTCTATGATTTGGAGCTGTTGCCTCACACCTGTGATGTCAGAAATCCACAGCTAGCCAGGTGATCTATCCCAGCACTGGAGACACAAATCACTAACAGATCACTGACAGATGTCATGCAGCCATACAGAATGAGATTGAGCTGCCTGTAAGAGATCAAGCCCATACAGGGCTCAGAAATGTGCTAGGTCATCTTAGGAGTGAAGAAGAATGTCTCGTGCTTTCCTCTTCACTCCTCAGCGCTGGGGTTAGAAACTAGTTCAGTACTAGACACTGAACACTCTTCTGGAAGCAAAGCTGGTGCTGGATAACGCTTCTGCTATCTCTGAGAAAAATGGGAGCAGGCTAGACGTGTTCTTAAAAAATGTTTCTGATGATTGTCCTTTCTAATGTGTGAGTGTTTCAATTACACATGTTCACATTCTGAACCAAACAAAAGCAGCATCAATGTATTAAAAAAGCCACAGTCACAGCACCTACCTCCATTGGCCAGAAGATTTTCCTGGACTTTATCTTTTGAGTCTTCCATAACTTCTCCTATGTACTGGGCTATTTTCTTTATTACGCTTAGGTGTAACAAGAGAAGCTTCGTTAGTGAAGAAACAAAATGAATATAAAACAGTTGCCACAATGATCCGATAAACATGGAGATGCCCAAACAAAACACTTCTGAAGCAAGGTGGGCTAATTTGCAATTCAAATTATGATAAGCAACCTATGGCACATTGCAGAACTAAATGCCTTATTTTAAATACACTGATCTCTGCAAACACATAGATAATATCATCTCCCCAGTGCTCTAGACTTCCAGACAATCAAGATTCGGTCTTCTGTACACTCATGCTACTCATAGCAGAAATCAGAAGGCAAGAAACCCATGTTTAAGACTCTAAGGTGATGGACGGACAAGAGGCTCTACATACAGACCAACTCTGTCTGAAAATCTGTTCCATGTGATGCTAAATAAATCCTTAGGGCTTGCCCAGATAAGGTTCTTACAAAGTATTCAGGGGAAAACGACAATGTTCTCTTGCTCGACAGGGAGAGCATGGTGGACAAGACACTCCTTTAAGGTGTGGGAGAACTAGATTAAAATCCTCCTTCTGGCCGATTCAGAGCAGCAATTTGAACAGAGCCCCTTCTAGAGAACATTATCTCCACACAGCTGCTTATTTTTTGATCATTTTGAAAAAATGGATTCATCAAGTCCCTACAGCAGTAGATCCCCCTGGCCCTAGTCAAAGTACCTATGTCATACAGGACAAGAGCCTTTCTGGTTGTTCTAGTTTAGTTCTGTACTCAGAAGTATTCACAGAATTTGGCCTTCAGCTCCCTAGCTGTTCCAGGCTGACTACACCTTGGGGAGGGGAAAAAAAAAAAAAAAAAAGGCAACAGCTAAAAAGTAACTGCCTAATCATGACATTGGCAAAGACATGAAGTTGACACGATCCTTGGCATGGTGACATGGAGTGGAGCATAATGGCAGGCTTCTTCTCCCTTTCTTTCCTTACAGAGGGGAGACAACTACAGCTGCAGATGAGCTGAGACTGAAAGTGCACCTGCAGTGTTTGGACAATGTGTTTTGTGACATCCTGTGGCTTTCAAGAGTTCAGGAAAGGGACTTCAGGCCAGGTGCAGATACCATGAGAGCATCAGAGAAAAGGATTTTCTTTGATGTGCTGCAAAGCAGATATTGGGCCATTTAAAAGTAGTAATTTGTAGAAGTAACGATTCCCTTTATCTTCATTCCTGAGAGGAAACTCAGTCTTCGGAAAGGTTTTCCAGTCCTGTGATGGCGAGGAAAAAACGGTGATTGCTGATGCTGCCAAGAATGCAGCAGTCAGAATTGCTGCTGTTTGGTGGTCGTTAAGCCTGCAGAAGAGAAGACCTTATTGCAGCCTGTCAATATATAAAGGGGGTTTATAAGAAAGATGGAGAGAGACTTTCTACCAGGACCTACAGTGACAGGACAAAGGGCAATAGTTTTAAACTGCAAGAGGGTAGATTTAGATTGGACATAAGGAAGAAATTATTTATGATGAGGTTGCTGAGGCACTGGAACAGGTTGCCCAGGGAAGCTGTGGATGCCCCATCCCTGGAGGTGTTCAAGGCCAGGCTGGATGAGGCTTTGAGCAACCTGGGCTAGTGGAAAGTGTCCCTGCCTATGGCTGGGGGACTGGACTAAATGACCTTTAAAGGTCCTTTCCAACCATTGTTCTCATGACCCTGGCCAAGCGCAGTTCAGAGTGCCTGTAAAAGACATGTGCCCCATTGTGCTTTAGTTCACAGCCCCCTTAGGGCTGTGCAGGTTTCCACCATCCCCTGACCCGAAGCCAGATGAGCGTTGCTGAACACTGCGTGTTGCCCACACTCAGGCTGTGGGGAGCGTGTGGGATCCACACAGCAGTTCCCCATCAGCTGCCCCCTTGCCAAGCACTTCTGTAATTTTCAGTTTGTAGACACAGCTGGTTTTCAGCCCCTTCACAATGTCCAGGGAGCCCAAAGGAACTTGGAACAAGGCAGGACTACAGCCCAGCTGGTAAGAACAGTAGAGCAGGAGGCTAAGGGCATAACAGAGAAAGCAGCCAACAGGAAACTGTAGAAACCAGTAGCTTTTCCAAGAGGCCTAAGCTGCTTTTGTTACAGCTGAGTGCAGCTAGGGGCTAACGTGATAGCTGGGAGACAGTTAGTTCTGGTCTCTCTCCATAGGTATAGACGGTGGGACAGGTCTTTGCTGCCCAGGCAGGCTCCCTTCCAGCCCACACGCCCCAAGGTCCCTGCAGGCAGGATGTATACACTGGACCAGAGCACCATTCTCCAGTCCTGGCTTAGTCTCTGTGCCTTGCCTTGCTTCCTGTGAAATGCAAGTGGGATTCACTCATCCAATACATTCCCCATGCAAAGACAGAACACACACCCTGTGTACCACTGATGCCTAAGGCAAGTGAGAGGAACCTGACTCCCGGAGGAACCCCATCAAATATAGCGACATCCAACAGCGAGCAGCTTTCACATCTAACCCTTAAACCTCTGCCCTTAGGTGAGATGAATCCCACCTTGAGGAAATATCATGCTCAAATGATGCATTATAAAAGGAAAAGGTTTTCAGCTAAACTGCCTCAAGAAGTAGTAATAAAAATGTGTAGAGAATAACTCCATTTAGCCTATTGTTATGGCTTGGAAGACTCTCGCATTTTGCTTCTGAAATTGCTGCAGTGTCGCTACTGCAAAAGTCTAACCCTCTTTAAATGATACTGTATATTAAAGGGTGCTACCAGCTAGGCCTCCAAAATACTGCAGGGAGCAGAAGCCCTGCAATCTGAGCCCACTGCAGAATGCTCCACCGACTGAGGATGCAGGAGAACCCCCAGGTAAGAGTGACCAAGGGGATCATCAGCTTGAGAACTCCACGCTAGCACACGGTGACATGGAAAAACACTCTGCCTCCCTGTGTAAATAAATAATAAAAGTATGTGGAAACAATACTTGCCCCTTCTCTGCTGTCCTGGCAGGAGGCAGCGCTGACAGGTTTGTGCTGCCTGGCTTTGCCGGGGGTTGTGTTTATCTAGCAACAACAGCTCTTTCAGAGGAGCAGGAACATAAATGCTCAGGTCATTTGAACAGGCTGGTAACCCTCTGGATGCCATTCACTTCAACAAAGTGCAAGTGCTTGGTGCAACTGAATCACAATATAGACTCAAAACCCTGGACATTTATTTAATGCAAAATGCCTTTGTCTGTCCTTGTGGCACTTTATCTGTGTCGATTATTCTCTGCTATTACTCTACGCTAATGCATTTTTCTTATAACACATTTCTTATTTTTAAATCTCATTGTCCCTTCTTGTTTACCTAGCTGGATAGGCAGACAAGGAGAATAAGAAGAGTCCTTACCCCAGTAGCTTGTGGTGGAAGGGCCTCACTGACCCCTTTGCTCCATGCCTACAGCATGTCATAGGGTAAGTGTCATTATTGGCATTAAAGGGACAACTAGTGGAGTAAACTGGCATTCACCTTGAACAAGGAGATGTACCATGTTGTCAAGACATAGGTAACAGAAGGAGACAGTGAGCCTAGAAAGCTCATACTGACACTTCACTTAAAGTTACCCTCCATAATCTTACACGGATCCTACAGGAGGAAGTCCTAAATCCTCACAAAGCTGGGAATTAGCTAAGCCCTTCTGAAAATCAGCGCTGCATGATTTTTGGCAGCCCTCAAACCCAGATCACACAGTTGCTTACCTATCTGCTGCCCTGACTAGAGACACCTTCCATTAGAACAAATAGCAGGTATTGGCACTGTCTCTCCCCAAATTTGTCCCCATCCCCATTTCAGGAAGCATCTCTGCAATACAAACCAGAGGCCTGAACATGTTTACAAAGAATTTGGGGCACTTTTTTGGCAAGGTCACAATGGAGAAAGTTTTTTTGATTAATTAAGTATTAAGTTGTTCTGTGCTGCTCAAAATCCTGAAAAAAGCAATATGGCTTAGTTTTAGGTAGCCCTGTGAGGAGCAGAGAGTTGGACTTGAGGATTCTTACGTGTCCCTTCCATCTTGAGATATTCTGTGATTCTAAAAAGATCAACGATGTGTGCAACCCAGAGTGATCAAATTTAATAAACTTAATACAGCCCTGCTTTAGCATCAGTAAAGTAAGAAAAAAAAATCCTACAGAGAAATGTATTCTAGTAGATTTACTTTTGCCCAAACTGCCTAGCATGGATGTGAACAGTTTATATCAGTGTTTCCGGATGCATTTGCAACTGCCAGACAAAATCCACGAAAGTACCAAGCATCTTTAGACAAGCAAATCCTTATCAGTCCTGTCTGGGGGAAAAAAGGCAAAAAGCTAACACATACCTCTGTGAACAAGACCACAACTTTATGTGAGGTATGCTTCCAAAGCAAAAAAACCCTCTCAAAAGCAAACAAACAAATAAACAAAAACCAACCAAACAAAAAAACCTATAATCTTGTAACTTCATTGCCTCAACAACAAAGTCTGCTTTGTGCCATGAAGTATCTTACAGCCCGACTTTTTCAGAGCTTGCTATACTTATTATTCTTTGTGCACACATGTCAGTTTGGCCCAAAAGGCTATCTGGGCAAGGATCAGTAAGGAGATCACGTCAGTCTTTGCATAACTAGGTTTCATAGAATGTGAGTCAATATTCTGATTTTCAAGGAGTTTACAAGTCTGAGAGGGAGAGCTCCAGATTTCATTCAGAATAACTTATTCCTTATAATTCCTATATCTGGTTGAAGAAGGGCAGAAGGCTCAAGAGAAATATTATGGGAAAATAAGATGAGGGAGGGCTTCATATTCTTCAAATGCTGTTTTATGAAGTTAAGTTGCTGGATGGGGAGGGATTATGTTCTTTAAAAAAAAAAAAAAAAAAAAAAAGGAGCCTTTTTTATCAGTTTCCCTTTGAGAAACAGCCTCCCTTGCACGGCCACTCAAACAGATTGCTGTGCAGACAAAACTACCACTGACTTAATTCATACAAATTTAAAGGAATGGTCCTGTCTTTGTGATGACTCCATGACAATCAACACAAGGGTTAAACAAAGCTTATCCACTTTAGTCCAGTTGTAGTCCAGGCTGAACTGAGTCAGACCGAGGTGAACACAAGGACATACTGTCCCATAAAAGCAATGTCTGTTTCTCATTTGTAGGTAGTAAATAAGATCTATTTTACCTTTCAGCAAAGCTATCAAGTTTTCCCAACTCATCTGACAGACCAAGAAGAGCATCCAATGTCCCCACCTGTGCAAAAGATGAGAAGTAGGTGAAAGATGCACAAGTCTGTCTAAGGCTTCTGTTGGCAGAGTTTTAGGGACACCGACTTGTGTTTAGCACTTATGAATTCAATAGTTTGGCCAAACTTCATTTACTTAGTGGACCTAGGACATAAAAAGCCTTTTCCAATAAAGGAAAGAACGTATGTGTAGTCTCAAGATTACACGTCAGTGTCTTCCTTCCTGTTTTCATTCCCGTATCATCCAGTAGCATAGACTGGTCATTTACATGATAAAATAGTGACTAGAAATGCACACAATATACATACAAACAAATCTTAGGTATTGAGTGAACCAAAGGAAGCAGCAGTTATTCAAAAAGGTGTCTCTGTGTTCTTTGCTATTACCAAAGACTAAGGCTCTCACAAAGCCATTTCCTCCAAGAGCAATATCTGCTTTTTGTATGACTCTATCACAGTCATAATCTTGTGTCTACGGCATTGCAACATATTGCTGAACCTTTTCTTGTAATGTTGCCGGTTCAACATTATGAAGGGTCAAGCTGAAGGAGAAGAAACAAATTTTACATGGAACAACTAGCAGAATATTAATGGGCTGGTTGCATCTTCAGCAAATGCTTTATTTCCTTTAGCATTAGCAGACTCGCACCAACACTGGAAGGTTAAATCCCACAGATGGTAAAAATCACATCAACCTCAGGTGCATGTGCAAAAAGCAACAGTCCCAGTCTGAAACACTCATGTGACAATTCAGCAGGTTATTACTTGAGAACAGGCCATGCTCCCCTTTCACTTGTACCCTTATGTAACTGGGATAGCTCAAGTTATAATTGTTAACAATCTTTTTGGATTAAAGCCAGATCCTGGATGTAGCTTTGTTAAGTGATGGGTGATAGCAGCTCCCCAAGGAACCACATTCTATATCTGTGGTAGCTCCATTGACTTTAATGCAGCATATTTGCATTTTTCATGGCCTCAAGTAAAATAAAAATAAGGTGCAGATCTTATAAAATAAGGATTAAATAATGAAAAGGTATTTAAAATCATGGATTAATACTCTTCCTATTCATATGATGATTTGAAGCTGTGTCATGTAGCTGAATATACACACCCATCCATTTCACAAGGAGTAATGTGCATTATAGCACTGTTTTCTCTATCAGCAGACTTACTGGCATAGTTCCAGACATTCTGCAATCCAAGACGTACAATGCTGTATGACTTTCATGACTGGGAGCAAATGGTACATTGAATGCCATCGATCAGTTTTTTAACTCATCTCACTCATCTTCCCTCCCTGTACATATATTCTTCCAGTGTGAAGGTCAGCTTCTTTTCTCTCTGATCAGTTTTCAGTTGACTGAACACAACTCATCCCCCAACTTCAATCTTCTTCTACTCTCTGTATATTATCCCAAAAGATAAATCCCACATTTATCCCAGAATTCTTTAGCCTTGGCTAATGCTGCTGTATCACCCATACACAAACCCCTTCCTCATTTACCTTTAAGTCTGGAATATGGAATTTGCTGTTGCTGGACAGGTTGGATTTAGACGTCACGGTGTTCATTCGCTCCCATGCCTGCAGATTTGTTTTATCTCCTGGGGCGGAAATTAGCCAGAACTCCGACATGATCCAATATTTTCCCTTCGCTCCTGGTCACTGTAAAAAAACAAAGCAGGTTAAGTGGCTAGAATAGCACTGCACCAAACACACTCTTCCCTAAGAACAGAAAAAGTTAGAACAGATTAATGATTTTTTTTCAGAAACATGAGGTCAGTGACTCAGTCCTGTGTCTCAGGTTGAAATGGAACATGACCTTCTCCAGAATGTCACGGAAAGAGCGTGGCCGTTCCTCCTTTCTCAGGGTTGTTCGAGCCAGTTTCTGAGTGAAGAAACAAAGCTTCTTCCTCCCCTTTTCCCTTCCAGCCTGTTCCATTCCCCTGGCACTGTAGGTCCAGTCTCCATTGTGGAGTCTGGAGATATCACTAAACTATCCAAACGTAATTAAAGATTTCTGCTTGATAAATATTCTCTTTCAAATTTTTGGACACTTGTAGGCAAAAGTGAAAGCAAGATGTGAAAAGACCTCTGCCCAACCTATAGGCTGTGAAAGATGCCACTGGTAAGAGCGAATATTACTTTCCCCTGTGTTTTATCTTCCCAGGTTGGCTAGGAAGGAGCCAGAGAAAGGCAAGCGGCGGCATACAGAGACGATATCAGCAGAGCAACATAGAGATAACAGTCGCGAGAATCCACAGAGTGTTAACTGAACAGACCAGGGCAGGACAGCGGGAAGCACCGGGCTCTCCCGAAGGAAGGGATCACGCACATCTCCCGCAGCCTCCCCCGCCGCACGCCCTTGCTCTCGGGGAAGATTTGACACTTGCCCCTCACGCACGCCCGACGTGTCCCCGCGGTGCCCGGCTGCTGCCCAGGGGCCAGAGCATCCTCGGGGGCGCGGGCGCTGCCCGACCGTCGG